>NC_069502.1:69157436-69376858 GCF_027579735.1 Bombina bombina
GGAGAGAGAGCTCAAAAGAGAGGGGGGAGAGAGCTCAAAAAAGAGAGGGGGGAGAGAGAGAGCTCAAAAGAGAGTGGGAGAGAGAAAGCTCAAAAGAGAGGGGGAGAGAGCAAAAGAGAGGGGGGAGAGAGAGAGAGAGCAAAAGAGAGGGTGAGGGAGAGAGCGCAAGGGGTGGGACCGCTGTACTGCAAAAAATGGCCCGTGTGAACGGGCTTTAAGACTAGTATATATATATAACCAGTATATATATATATATATATATATATATATATATACATATATATATCAAAGAAAGGCAATTAAATCTTTAAGAATGGATAAATCTATTACTATAAAGCCTTTAGATAAAGGCGGAAATGTAGTAGTTTAAATACTAAAGAATATTTTTTAGAATGCAAAAGACAACTAGCCGACACAAAACAGTACCAATTGCTAAAATCAAATCACACTGGCACCTATAAAAATGAACTAGATCCATTAATACTACAAGCATTTCAAGAAGGTATGATAAATAAAAAAGAACTAGATTTTTTGATTAACAAACATCCCAGAATCCCCACTTTCTATACCACACCAAAATTACATAAAAATCGAATTCCACCACCCAGTAGGCCTATTATTTCTGCCCAAGGGGGACTAACTGAAGGGATTTCAAATTATGTAGATTATTGTTTAAGACCATCATTGGTAACGTTGACTTCCAATATCAAAGACACTCAAGATACTTTGAAAAAACTTAATGGGGTTTCAACTAATGAGAATACTATTTTAGTAGCTATCGATGTTGAGGCCCTATACTCCTCAATCCCCCATCAAAAGGGAATCTCAGCAGCAGTTGAATACTTAAATCAAAGGGGCCCCCAATATGAAAAACATACGAACTTTGTCAAAATACTCCTGAAATTTATTTTAGAACACAACTATTTTATTTTTGACAATAAATACTACAATCAAATTTTAGGTACAGCCATGGGGACATGCTGTGCCCCCACCTATGCTTGTCTGTATCTTGGGAAATGGGAAAAATAACACAATTTATGCTTACCTGATAAATTTATTTCTCTTGTGGTGTATCCAGTCCACGGATCATCCATTACTTGTGGGATACTCTCATTCCCAACAGGAAGTTGCAAGAGGACACCCACAGCAGAGCTGTAATATAGCTCCTCCCCTAACTGTCATAGCCAGTCATTCAACCGAAAACAAGCCAAGAAAGGTGGAACCATAGGGTGCAGTGGTTACTGTAGTTTAAATTTAAAAATTACCTGCCTTAAAATGACAGGGCGGGCCGTGGACTGGATACACCACAAGAGAAATAAATTTATCAGGTAAGCATAAATTGTGTTTTCTCTTGTAAGGTGTATCCAGTCCACGGATCATCCATTACTTGTGGGATACCAATACCAAAGCTAAAGTACACGGATGAAGGGAGGGACAAGGCAGGAACTTAAATGGAAGGAACCACTGCCCGTAAAACCATTCTCCCAAATATAGCCTCCGAAGAAGCAAAAGTATCAAATTTGTAAAATTTTGAAAAAATATGAAGCGAAGACCAAGTCGTCGCCTTGCAAATCTGATCAAAAGAAGCCTCATTTTTAAAGGCCCAAGTGGAAGCCACAGCTCTAGTGGAATGAGCTGTAATCCTTTCAGGAGGTTGCTGTCCAGCAGTCTCATAGGCTAAGCGGATTAAGCTTCTTAGTCAAAAAGAAAAAGAGGTTGCCGAAGCCTTTTGACCTCTCCTCTGTCCAGAGTAGACAACAAACAAAGCAGATGTTTGACGAAAATCTTTAGTAGCTTGTAAGTAAAACTTTAAAGCACGGACTACGTCCAAATTGTGTAACACAAGGATGGAACAACAATCTCTTGATTGATATTCTTGTTAGATACCACCTTAGGTAAGAACCCAGGTTTGGTACGCAGGACTACCTTATCCATATGAAAAATCAGATAAGGAGAATCACATTGTAAGGCAGATAGCTCAGAGACTCTACGAGCCGAGGAAATAGCTACCAAAAAAAAGAACTTTCCAAGATAAAAGCTTGATATCTATGGAATGAAGAGGTTCAAACGGAACTCCTTGAAGAACCTTAAGAACCAAGTTTAAGCTCCATGGTGGAGCAACAGGTTTAAACACAGGCTTGATTCTAACTAAAGCCTGACAAAATGCCTGAACGTCTGGAACATCTGCCAGACGCTTAACTAGCTGACAATCCTTTTTCCAAACCTTCTTGGAGAAAAGATAATATCCTAGCAATCCTGACCTTACTCCATGAGTAACCCTTGGATTCACACCAATAAAGATATCTACGCCATACCTTATGGTAAATTTTCCTGGTGACAGGCTTTCGTGCCTGTCTTAAGGTATCAATAACTGACTCGGAGAAGCCACGCTTTGATAAAATCAAGCGTTCAATCTCCAGGCAGTCAGCCTCAGAGAAATTAGATTTGGATGGTTGAAAGGACCCTGAAGTAGAAGGTCCTGTTTCAGAGGCAGAGACCATGGTGGAAAGGATGACATGTCCACTAGATCTGCATACCAGGTCCTGCGTGGCCACGCAGGTGCTATCAGAATCACAGATGCTCTCTCCAGCTTGATCTTGGCAATCAGTCGAGGGAGCAGAGGAAACGGTGGAAACACATAAGCCAGGTTGAAAGACCAGGGCGCTGCTAGAGCATCTATCAGTGTCACCTTGGGATCCCTGGACCTGGATCCGTAACACGGAAGCATGGCGTTCTGGCGAGACGCCATGAGATCCAGTTCTGGTTTGCCCCAACGATGAATCAGTTGTGCAAATGCCTCCGGATTGAGTTCCCACTCTCCCGGATGAAAAGTCTGACGACTTAGACAATCCGCCTCCCAGTGCTCTACACCTGGGATATGGATAGCTGATAGGTGACAAGAGTGAATCTCTGCCCAGCGAATTATTTTTGAAACTTCTAACATCTCTAGGGAACTTCTCGTTCCCCCTTGATGGTTGATGTAAGCTACAGTCGTGATGTTGTCCGACTGAAATCTGATGTACCTCAAAGTTGCTAACTGAGGCCAAGCCTGAAGAGCCTTGAATATCGCTCTTAGTTCCAGAATATTTAATGGAAGGAGAGACTCCTCCTGAGTCCACGATCCCTGAGCCTTCAGGGAGTTCCAGACTGCACCCCAACCTAGAAGGCTGGCATCTGTCGTAACAATTGTCCAATCTGGCCTGCGAAAGGTCATACCTTTGGACAGATGGACCCGAGATAGCCACCAGAGAAGAGAATCCCTGGTCTCTTGGTCCAGATTCAGTTGAGGGGACAAATCTGTGTAATCCCCGCTCCACTGACTGAGCATGCATAGTTGCAGCGGTCTGAGATGTAAGCGTGCAAACGGCACTATGTCCATTGCCGCTACCATTAAGCCGATTACTTCCATACACTGAACCTCCGAAGGGCGCGGAATGGAATGAAGAACCCGGCAGGATTTTAGAAGCTTTGATAAAAAGAAAGGGAACTCTTGTGAGTGGGGATAGAGAACTCTTTTCCTCGTTCACTTTCCACCCATGCGACCACAGAAATGCCAGTACTACGTCCGTATGAGACTTGGCAATTTGGAAGTTTGACGCCTGTATCAGGATGTCGTCTAAATAAGGGGCTACTGCTATGCCCCGCGGCCTTAGGACCGCCATAAGTGACCTTAGAACCTTTGTAAAGATTCTTGGGGCTGTAGCTAATCCCAAGGGAAGAGCTACAACTGGTAATGCCTGTCTTAAAAGGCAAACCTGAGAAACCGATGATGATCTATGTGTATCGGAATGTGAAGATAAGCATCCTTTAGATCCACTGTAGTTATATATTGACCCTCCTGGATCAGTGGTAGGATGGTACGAATAGTTTCCATCTTGAACGACGGAACTTTGAGGAATTTGTTTAAGATCTTTAGATCCAAAATTGGTCTGAAGGTTCCCTCTTTTTTGGGAACCACAAACAGATTTGAGTAAAAACCCTGTCCCTGTTCCTCCTTTGGAACTGGATGGATCACTCCCATAACTAGGAGGACTCGTACACAGTGTAAGAATGCCTCTCTCTTTATCTGGTGTGCAGATAATTGTGAAAGGTGAAATCTCCCTTTTGGGGGGGAAGCTTTGAAGTCCAGAAGATATCCCTGGGATATAATTTCCAACGCCCAGGGATCCTGAACATCTCTTGCCCACGTCTGGGCAAAGAGTGAAATTCTGCCCCCTACTAGATTCGTTCCCGGATAGGGGGCCGTTCCTTCATGCTGTCTTAGAGGCAGCAGCAGGCTTTTTTACCTGCTTACCTTTTTTCCATGTCAGGTTTGGTCTCCAGACCGTCTTGGATTGAGCAAAAGTTCCCTCTTGTTTATTATTAGAGGAAGTTGATGCCGCACCTGCCTTGAAGTTTTGAAAGGCACGAAAATTAGACTGTTTGGCCCTAGATTTGGACCTGTCCTGAGGAAGGGCATGACCTTTTCCTCCAGTGATATCAGCAATAATCTCCTTCAACCAGGCCCAATAGGGTCTGCCCCTTGAAGGGAATGTTAAGTAGCTTAGATTTTGAAGTCACGTCAGCTGACCATGATCTAAGCCATAGCGCTCTGCGCGCCTGTATAGCAAAACCAGAATTCTTAGCCGTTAGTTTAGTCAAATGAACAATGGCATCAGAATAAAAGAATTGGCTAGCTTAAGTGCTCTAAGTTTGCCAAGTATGTCATCCAATGGAGTCGCTACCTGTAAAGCCTCTTCCAGAGACTCAAACCAGTACGCCGCAGCAGCAGTGACAGGGGCAATGCATGCAAGGGGCTGTAGGATAAAACCTTGTTGAATAAATATTTTCTTAAGGTAACCTCTAATTTTTTATCCATTGGATCTAAAAAAAAAAAGCACAACTGTCCTCGACAGGGATAGTAGTACGCTTTACTAGAGTAGAAACTGCTCCCTCCACCTTAGGGACTGTCTGCCATAAATCCCATGTGGTGGCGTCTATTGGAAACATTTTTCTAAAAATAGGAGGGGAAGAGAACGGCACACCTGATCTATCCCATTCCTTATTAATAATTTCTGTAAACCTTTTAGGTATTTGGAAAAACATCAGTACACACCGGCACTGCAAAGTATTTATCCAGTCTACACAATTTCTCTGGCACTGCAATGGTATCACAGTCATTCAGAGCAGCTAAAACCTCCCTAAGCAACACGTGGAGGTGTTCAAGCTTAAATTTAAATGTAGAAATATTAGAATCAGGTATCTTTCCTGAGTCATTAACATCACCCACTGACTGAAGCTCTCTTTCCTCAGCTTCTGCATATTGTGAGGCAGTATCAGACATGGTTCTTAAAGCGTCAGTATGCTCTGCATTTTGTCTCACCCCAGAGCTATCTCGCTTACCTCTAAGTTCAGGTAGTCTGGCTAATACCGCTGACAGTGTATTATCCATGACTGCCGCCATGTCTTGTAAAGTAAACGCTATGGGCGCCCTATATGTCCTTGGCGCCATTTGAGCGTGAGTCCCTTAAGCGGGAGTCAAAGGGTCTGACACGTGGGGAAAGTTAGTCGGCATAACTTCCCCCTTGTCAGATTCCTCTGGTGATACATTTTTTAAAGACAGAAAATGATCTTTATTGCATAAAATGAAATCAGTACATTTGGTACACATTCTAAGAGGGGGTTCCACCATGGCTTTTAAACATAATAAACAAGGAGTTTCTTCTATGTCAGACATGTTTATACAGAATAGCAATGAGACTAGCAAGCTTGGAAAACACTTTAAATCAAGTTAACAAGCAAATATAAAAAACGGTACTGTGCCTTTAAGAGAAACAAATTTTGTCAGAATTTAAAAAACAGTGAAAAAATGCAGTAAATCAAACAAAATTTTTACAGTGTGTATAATAGGCTAACAGAGCATTGCACCCACTTGCAAATGGATGATTAACCCCTTAGTTCAAAAAACGGATCAAAAAAACGAAATAGACGTTTTTTTAACAGTCACAACCAACTGCCACAGCAAGCTGTGGCCCTACCTTCCCCAATAAACGACTTTGGAAAGCCTTTGGGCCCTTTAGAGATGTCCTATAGCATTCAGAGGGCCTTTGAGGGAAGCTGGATGTCACAGTTTGTAATTTTAACTGCACCAACTGTAACTTTTATACTACAACAGTGGAAATTGTTTCTAGTCAAAATTTAAGCCAGCCATGTGGAAAAAACTAGGCCCCAATAAAGTTTTATCACCAAAGCATATATAAAAACGATTAAACATGCCAGCAAATGTTTATATTGTAAATATTATAAGGTTATTACCCCTGGGAGTAAGCATGATACCAGTCGTTATTAAATCACTGTATTGAGGCTTAACTTACATTAATCCGGTATCAGCAGCATTTTCTAGTGTTTTCCATCTCTAGAAAAAATTATAACTGCACATACCTGATAGCAGAATAAACTGCACGCCATTCTCTCGCTGAAGTTACCTCATCTGTGTAATCCCCTCAGACATATGTGAGAATAGCAATGGATCTTAGTTACAACCTGCTAAGATCATAGAAACCTCAGGCAGATTCTTCTTCTATTTACTGCCTGAGATAAAATAGCACAACTCCGGTACTATTTAAAAATAACAAACTTTTGATTGAAGAAAATAAACTAGCTATATTTAACCACTCTCTCCTACAACGTCCTAGCTTGTTGAGAGTTGCAAGAGAATGACTGGCTATGACAGTTAGGGGAGGAGCTATATTACAGCTCTGCTGTGGGTGTCCTCTTGCAACTTCCTGTTGGGAATGAGAGTATCCCACAAGTAATGGATGATCCGTGGACTGGATACACCTTACAAGAGAAATTATATTTTTGATAATGATGATGTATATGGAAAGTCTATAGATCTCTGGTTGAGATTTATAGACGATATTTTGGTCTTATGGCAAGGTACAGAACAAGAATTGGATTTATTTATGCTGAATCTCAATAAAAATGATTTAAATTTAAAATTTACTTACAAATATAGTAAAACCACCATTGATTTTTTAGATTTATCAATAACAATATCCAACAATAAAATAGTAACAAACACTTTTAGAACACCAACAGCTGGAAATTCCCTCCTAAGAGCAGATAGTCACCACTTTGGACAGATGGACCCGAGATAGCCACCAGAGAAGAGAATCCCTGGTCTCTTGGTCCAGATTCAGTTGAGGGGACAAATCTGTGTAATCCCCGCTCCACTGACTGAGCATGCATAGTTGCAGCGGTCTGAGATGTAAGCGTGCAAACGGCACTATGTCCATTGCCGCTACCATTAAGCCGATTACTTCCATACACTGAACCTCCGAAGGGCGCGGAATGGAATGAAGAACCCGGCAGGATTTTAGAAGCTTTGATAAAAAGAAAGGGAACTCTTGTGAGTGGGGATAGAGAACTCTTTTCCTCGTTCACTTTCCACCCATGCGACCACAGAAATGCCAGTACTACGTCCGTATGAGACTTGGCAATTTGGAAGTTTGACGCCTGTATCAGGATGTCGTCTAAATAAGGGGCTACTGCTATGCCCCGTGGCCTTAGGACCGCCATAAGTGACCTTAGAACCTTTGTAAAGATTCTTGGGGCTGTAGCTAATCCCAAGGGAAGAGCTACAACTGGTAATGCCTGTCTTAAAAGGCAAACCTGAGAAACCGATGATGATCTATGTGTATCGGAATGTGAAGATAAGCATCCTTTAGATCCACTGTAGTTATATATTGACCCTCCTGGATCAGTGGTAGGATGGTACGAATAGTTTCCATCTTGAACGACGGAACTTTGAGGAATTTGTTTAAGATCTTTAGATCCAAAATTGGTCTGAAGGTTCCCTCTTTTTTGGGAACCACAAACAGATTTGAGTAAAAACCCTGTCCCTGTTCCTCCTTTGGAACTGGATGGATCACTCCCATAACTAGGAGGACTCGTACACAGTGTAAGAATGCCTCTCTCTTTATCTGGTGTGCAGATAATTGTGAAAGGTGAAATCTCCCTTTTGGGGGGGAAGCTTTGAAGTCCAGAAGATATCCCTGGGATATAATTTCCAACGCCCAGGGATCCTGAACATCTCTTGCCCACGTCTGGGCAAAGAGTGAAATTCTGCCCCCTACTAGATTCGTTCCCGGATAGGGGGCCGTTCCTTCATGCTGTCTTAGAGGCAGCAGCAGGCTTTTTTACCTGCTTACCTTTTTTCCATGTCAGGTTTGGTCTCCAGACCGTCTTGGATTGAGCAAAAGTTCCCTCTTGTTTATTATTAGAGGAAGTTGATGCCGCACCTGCCTTGAAGTTTTGAAAGGCACGAAAATTAGACTGTTTGGCCCTAGATTTGGACCTGTCCTGAGGAAGGGCATGACCTTTTCCTCCAGTGATATCAGCAATAATCTCCTTCAACCAGGCCCAATAGGGTCTGCCCCTTGAAGGGAATGTTAAGTAGCTTAGATTTTGAAGTCACGTCAGCTGACCATGATCTAAGCCATAGCGCTCTGCGCGCCTGTATAGCAAAACCAGAATTCTTAGCCGTTAGTTTAGTCAAATGAACAATGGCATCAGAATAAAAGAATTGGCTAGCTTAAGTGCTCTAAGTTTGCCAAGTATGTCATCCAATGGAGTCGCTACCTGTAAAGCCTCTTCCAGAGACTCAAACCAGTACGCCGCAGCAGCAGTGACAGGGGCAATGCATGCAAGGGGCTGTAGGATAAAACCTTGTTGAATAAATATTTTCTTAAGGTAACCTCTAATTTTTTATCCATTGGATCTAAAAAAAAAAAGCACAACTGTCCTCGACAGGGATAGTAGTACGCTTTACTAGAGTAGAAACTGCTCCCTCCACCTTAGGGACTGTCTGCCATAAATCCCATGTGGTGGCGTCTATTGGAAACATTTTTCTAAAAATAGGAGGGGAAGAGAACGGCACACCTGATCTATCCCATTCCTTATTAATAATTTCTGTAAACCTTTTAGGTATTTGGAAAAACATCAGTACACACCGGCACTGCAAAGTATTTATCCAGTCTACACAATTTCTCTGGCACTGCAATGGTATCACAGTCATTCAGAGCAGCTAAAACCTCCCTAAGCAACACGTGGAGGTGTTCAAGCTTAAATTTAAATGTAGAAATATTAGAATCAGGTGTCTTTCCTGAGTCATTAACATCACCCACTGACTGAAGCTCTCTTTCCTCAGCTTCTGCATATTGTGAGGCAGTATCAGACATGGTTCTTAAAGCGTCAGTATGCTCTGCATTTTGTCTCACCCCAGAGCTATCTCGCTTACCTCTAAGTTCAGGTAGTCTGGCTAATACCGCTGACAGTGTATTATCCATGACTGCCGCCATGTCTTGTAAAGTAAACGCTATGGGCGCCCTATATGTACTTGGCGCCATTTGAGCGTGAGTCCCTTAAGCGGGAGTCAAAGGGTCTGACACGTGGGGAAAGTTAGTCGGCATAACTTCCCCCTTGTCAGATTCCTCTGGTGATACATTTTTTAAAGACAGAAAATGATCTTTATTGCATAAAATGAAATCAGTACATTTGGTACACATTCTAAGAGGGGGTTCCACCATGGCTTTTAAACATAATAAACAAGGAGTTTCTTCTATGTCAGACATGTTTATACAGAATAGCAATGAGACTAGCAAGCTTGGAAAACACTTTAAATCAAGTTAACAAGCAAATATAAAAAACGGTACTGTGCCTTTAAGAGAAACAAATTTTGTCAGAATTTAAAAAACAGTGAAAAAATGCAGTAAATCAAACAAAATTTTTACAGTGTGTATAATAGGCTAACAGAGCATTGCACCCACTTGCAAATGGATGATTAACCCCTTAGTTCAAAAAACGGATCAAAAAAACGAAATAGACGTTTTTTTAACAGTCACAACCAACTGCCACAGCAAGCTGTGGCCCTACCTTCCCCAATAAACGACTTTGGAAAGCCTTTGGGCCCTTTAGAGATGTCCTATAGCATTCAGAGGGCCTTTGAGGGAAGCTGGATGTCACAGTTTGTAATTTTAACTGCACCAACTGTAACTTTTATACTACAACAGTGGAAATTGTTTCTAGTCAAAATTTAAGCCAGCCATGTGGAAAAAACTAGGCCCCAATAAAGTTTTATCACCAAAGCATATATAAAAACGATTAAACATGCCAGCAAATGTTTATATTGTAAATATTATAAGGTTATTACCCCTGGGAGTAAGCATGATACCAGTCGTTATTAAATCACTGTATTGAGGCTTAACTTACATTAATCCGGTATCAGCAGCATTTTCTAGTGTTTTCCATCTCTAGAAAAAATTATAACTGCACATACCTGATAGCAGAATAAACTGCACGCCATTCTCTCGCTGAAGTTACCTCATCTGTGTAATCCCCTCAGACATATGTGAGAATAGCAATGGATCTTAGTTACAACCTGCTAAGATCATAGAAACCTCAGGCAGATTCTTCTTCTATTTACTGCCTGAGATAAAATAGCACAACTCCGGTACTATTTAAAAATAACAAACTTTTGATTGAAGAAAATAAACTAGCTATATTTAACCACTCTCTCCTACAACGTCCTAGCTTGTTGAGAGTTGCAAGAGAATGACTGGCTATGACAGTTAGGGGAGGAGCTATATTACAGCTCTGCTGTGGGTGTCCTCTTGCAACTTCCTGTTGGGAATGAGAGTATCCCACAAGTAATGGATGATCCGTGGACTGGATACACCTTACAAGAGAAATTATATTTTTGATAATGATGATGTATATGGAAAGTCTATAGATCTCTGGTTGAGATTTATAGACGATATTTTGGTCTTATGGCAAGGTACAGAACAAGAATTGGATTTATTTATGCTGAATCTCAATAAAAATGATTTAAATTTAAAATTTACTTACAAATATAGTAAAACCACCATTGATTTTTTAGATTTATCAATAACAATATCCAACAATAAAATAGTAACAAACACTTTTAGAACACCAACAGCTGGAAATTCCCTCCTAAGAGCAGATAGTCACCACTTTGGACAGATGGACCCGAGATAGCCACCAGAGAAGAGAATCCCTGGTCTCTTGGTCCAGATTCAGTTGAGGGGACAAATCTGTGTAATCCCCGCTCCACTGACTGAGCATGCATAGTTGCAGCGGTCTGAGATGTAAGCGTGCAAACGGCACTATGTCCATTGCCGCTACCATTAAGCCGATTACTTCCATACACTGAACCTCCGAAGGGCGCGGAATGGAATGAAGAACCCGGCAGGATTTTAGAAGCTTTGATAAAAAGAAAGGGAACTCTTGTGAGTGGGGATAGAGAACTCTTTTCCTCGTTCACTTTCCACCCATGCGACCACAGAAATGCCAGTACTACGTCCGTATGAGACTTGGCAATTTGGAAGTTTGACGCCTGTATCAGGATGTCGTCTAAATAAGGGGCTACTGCTATGCCCCGTGGCCTTAGGACCGCCATAAGTGACCTTAGAACCTTTGTAAAGATTCTTGGGGCTGTAGCTAATCCCAAGGGAAGAGCTACAACTGGTAATGCCTGTCTTAAAAGGCAAACCTGAGAAACCGATGATGATCTATGTGTATCGGAATGTGAAGATAAGCATCCTTTAGATCCACTGTAGTTATATATTGACCCTCCTGGATCAGTGGTAGGATGGTACGAATAGTTTCCATCTTGAACGACGGAACTTTGAGGAATTTGTTTAAGATCTTTAGATCCAAAATTGGTCTGAAGGTTCCCTCTTTTTTGGGAACCACAAACAGATTTGAGTAAAAACCCTGTCCCTGTTCCTCCTTTGGAACTGGATGGATCACTCCCATAACTAGGAGGACTCGTACACAGTGTAAGAATGCCTCTCTCTTTATCTGGTGTGCAGATAATTGTGAAAGGTGAAATCTCCCTTTTGGGGGGGAAGCTTTGAAGTCCAGAAGATATCCCTGGGATATAATTTCCAACGCCCAGGGATCCTGAACATCTCTTGCCCACGTCTGGGCAAAGAGTGAAATTCTGCCCCCTACTAGATTCGTTCCCGGATAGGGGGCCGTTCCTTCATGCTGTCTTAGAGGCAGCAGCAGGCTTTTTTACCTGCTTACCTTTTTTCCATGTCAGGTTTGGTCTCCAGACCGTCTTGGATTGAGCAAAAGTTCCCTCTTGTTTATTATTAGAGGAAGTTGATGCCGCACCTGCCTTGAAGTTTTGAAAGGCACGAAAATTAGACTGTTTGGCCCTAGATTTGGACCTGTCCTGAGGAAGGGCATGACCTTTTCCTCCAGTGATATCAGCAATAATCTCCTTCAACCAGGCCCAATAGGGTCTGCCCCTTGAAGGGAATGTTAAGTAGCTTAGATTTTGAAGTCACGTCAGCTGACCATGATCTAAGCCATAGCGCTCTGCGCGCCTGTATAGCAAAACCAGAATTCTTAGCCGTTAGTTTAGTCAAATGAACAATGGCATCAGAATAAAAGAATTGGCTAGCTTAAGTGCTCTAAGTTTGCCAAGTATGTCATCCAATGGAGTCGCTACCTGTAAAGCCTCTTCCAGAGACTCAAACCAGTACGCCGCAGCAGCAGTGACAGGGGCAATGCATGCAAGGGGCTGTAGGATAAAACCTTGTTGAATAAATATTTTCTTAAGGTAACCTCTAATTTTTTATCCATTGGATCTAAAAAAAAAAAGCACAACTGTCCTCGACAGGGATAGTAGTACGCTTTACTAGAGTAGAAACTGCTCCCTCCACCTTAGGGACTGTCTGCCATAAATCCCATGTGGTGGCGTCTATTGGAAACATTTTTCTAAAAATAGGAGGGGAAGAGAACGGCACACCTGATCTATCCCATTCCTTATTAATAATTTCTGTAAACCTTTTAGGTATTTGGAAAAACATCAGTACACACCGGCACTGCAAAGTATTTATCCAGTCTACACAATTTCTCTGGCACTGCAATGGTATCACAGTCATTCAGAGCAGCTAAAACCTCCCTAAGCAACACGTGGAGGTGTTCAAGCTTAAATTTAAATGTAGAAATATTAGAATCAGGTATCTTTCCTGAGTCATTAACATCACCCACTGACTGAAGCTCTCTTTCCTCAGCTTCTGCATATTGTGAGGCAGTATCAGACATGGTTCTTAAAGCGTCAGTATGCTCTGCATTTTGTCTCACCCCAGAGCTATCTCGCTTACCTCTAAGTTCAGGTAGTCTGGCTAATACCGCTGACAGTGTATTATCCATGACTGCCGCCATGTCTTGTAAAGTAAACGCTATGGGCGCCCTATATGTACTTGGCGCCATTTGAGCGTGAGTCCCTTAAGCGGGAGTCAAAGGGTCTGACACGTGGGGAAAGTTAGTCGGCATAACTTCCCCCTTGTCAGATTCCTCTGGTGATACATTTTTTAAAGACAGAAAATGATCTTTATTGCATAAAATGAAATCAGTACATTTGGTACACATTCTAAGAGGGGGTTCCACCATGGCTTTTAAACATAATAAACAAGGAGTTTCTTCTATGTCAGACATGTTTATACAGAATAGCAATGAGACTAGCAAGCTTGGAAAACACTTTAAATCAAGTTAACAAGCAAATATAAAAAACGGTACTGTGCCTTTAAGAGAAACAAATTTTGTCAGAATTTAAAAAACAGTGAAAAAATGCAGTAAATCAAACAAAATTTTTACAGTGTGTATAATAGGCTAACAGAGCATTGCACCCACTTGCAAATGGATGATTAACCCCTTAGTTCAAAAAACGGATCAAAAAAACGAAATAGACGTTTTTTTAACAGTCACAACCAACTGCCACAGCAAGCTGTGGCCCTACCTTCCCCAATAAACGACTTTGGAAAGCCTTTGGGCCCTTTAGAGATGTCCTATAGCATTCAGAGGGCCTTTGAGGGAAGCTGGATGTCACAGTTTGTAATTTTAACTGCACCAACTGTAACTTTTATACTACAACAGTGGAAATTGTTTCTAGTCAAAATTTAAGCCAGCCATGTGGAAAAAACTAGGCCCCAATAAAGTTTTATCACCAAAGCATATATAAAAACGATTAAACATGCCAGAAAATGTTTATATTGTAAATATTATAAGGTTATTACCCCTGGGAGTAAGCATGATACCAGTCGTTATTAAATCACTGTATTGAGGCTTAACTTACATTAATCCGGTATCAGCAGCATTTTCTAGTGTTTTCCATCTCTAGAAAAAATTATAACTGCACATACCTGATAGCAGAATAAACTGCACGCCATTCTCTCGCTGAAGTTACCTCATCTGTGTAATCCCCTCAGACATATGTGAGAATAGCAATGGATCTTAGTTACAACCTGCTAAGATCATAGAAACCTCAGGCAGATTCTTCTTCTATTTACTGCCTGAGATAAAATAGCACAACTCCGGTACTATTTAAAAATAACAAACTTTTGATTGAAGAAAATAAACTAGCTATATTTAACCACTCTCTCCTACAACGTCCTAGCTTGTTGAGAGTTGCAAGAGAATGACTGGCTATGACAGTTAGGGGAGGAGCTATATTACAGCTCTGCTGTGGGTGTCCTCTTGCAACTTCCTGTTGGGAATGAGAGTATCCCACAAGTAATGGATGATCCGTGGACTGGATACACCTTACAAGAGAAATTATATTTTTGATAATGATGATGTATATGGAAAGTCTATAGATCTCTGGTTGAGATTTATAGACGATATTTTGGTCTTATGGCAAGGTACAGAACAAGAATTGGATTTATTTATGCTGAATCTCAATAAAAATGATTTAAATTTAAAATTTACTTACAAATATAGTAAAACCACCATTGATTTTTTAGATTTATCAATAACAATATCCAACAATAAAATAGTAACAAACACTTTTAGAACACCAACAGCTGGAAATTCCCTCCTAAGAGCAGATAGTCACCACCCTTTCTCTCTTATTAATAATATACCAAAAGGCAAATATTTAAGACACAGGCGCAACTGTTCAGAGATGCGTTATTTCAAAAAAGAGGCCAATAATTTAAAAGATAGATTTCTTGAAAGAGGATATTCACACACTGTTTTGAAAAAAGCATACAGTGCAGCAAAGATACATACAAGAGATGAGTTACTCTATAAAAATAAAGTTACAAATCCAGAACCAACTATTAGATTTGTCAGTCAATACAATAATAAATGGAATGACATAAGAGCAATTTTATAGAAACATTGGGATGTCTTAACACTTGATAATGATATTAAACAGATAGTGGGAGACAGGCCCCTTATGACACCAAGAAAAGCTCCAAACATAAAAGACAGATTAGTCTCCAGTTATTACATTAGAGATGATACACATAATTGGCTGAGAAAAGAGTCACAAAAAATGGGAATGTGAAATGTAGAAGATGTTCTGTTTGTAAAAATATGCAACAAGGCTCTTACTTTGTAGACAAATGGGGCTTGACACATAATATTACTGGCAAAATCAATTGTAGATCGGAGGGCATAGTTTATATAGTATTTTGCAATTGTCCCATGTATTACATAGGTAAAACCTATAGAGAGCTAAAAGAGCGCATAAAAGAACATAAGAGAGATATAGATAATGAGATCACAACGAGTAGTGTAGCAAGACATTTTCAAGCTTTTCATCAAAGCAAAAAAAGAATTGAGATTTATGGGTTTGGAGAAGGTAGACCTAAAAGGTAGAGGAGGGGATAACATAGGATGCTATTTATTATCAGTCATTCTGTGTTCCAATTCCAAATATGTGAAACTGTGGTTCAATAAATATTTATTTATTTGGTATGGTATTTAAGTATTTGTGTTTTCTTCCTCAGTCCTACTTCTTTCCTATGGAGTTTGGTGTAATTGTTATGTCATAAATCTGTGCCGGCTAAAAAGGCTCCTAGGAATCCACTTCTTGTTTAACTTTTTATTATTATTGATTCTATTCTCTGGCACCTCTTGTCTGCTATACTTAAATTTTGCAGATTCTGGCCACCAGAATTATTGAGTGACAGACCAAATCATTTAGTTCTTGCCTGGGTGACCTGCGGCTTTAGGATAGTGGTAAGTGTGCAAAAGTTTAGTTTGAAGATTCTCAGGAACAAAACACTTACCACTAGGTTTCTCAGGAGGTGCATTGGTTTGTGCAGCCAGGATCTCCTCCCCCAAGGGAGAAGTCAAATTAGTATGTATGGTAGCCAAAATATGGTCAGATGTTATAACTGGAGTAGGTACAGACTCCTCCTTGGACAGGGGCAAAAATTGTCGAGAGAGGGCATCAGCCCTAACATTCTTACTACCAGGCAGGTAGGAGACCACATAATTAAACTGAGACAAAAATAGCGCCCATCTGGCCTGTCAGGGCCACAAACGTTTTGCTTCAGATAGATAAGTTAAATTCTTGTGGTCAGTAAGAATGAGCACTGGCACACTAGTACCCTCGAGTAGATGCCTCCATTCCTTGAGTGCCAAAATTATGGCCAGTAATTCCCTGTCGCCAATTTCATAATTGCACTCTGCTGGAGACAATTTCTTAGAGAAGAAACCACACAGATGCAAGGAACCGTCAGGCGTAGGACGTTGAGACAAGAGGGCATCTACTCCAGTCTCAGATGGACGAAAGGCAGGACAGGGTTAGGATGAGCCAGAACTGGAGCAGCAGCAAAGGCAGTCTTAAGACTATCAAAGGCCTTAATGGCAGTAGGTGACCAATGGAGTGCATCATTCTCTTTACGGGTCATGCCTGTGATAGGTTTGACCAAGGAAGAAAACTTTCTATAGTAATTAGCGAACCCCAGCAGCGGAAACAGGAGCAGCCATAACTTGCAGGACACTTTGGTCCAAATGTGCAGTGCGAGTCAGCAGGGTTTGCTGGGCTAGTGCAAATTAATCAAAGCGGTGATCCTGTTCATCCATCCTGGAAATGATGGCAGGTAAAGGTGGATAATTAGCACCATCTGGATTCATGGCCCTTGCGTAATGTCAGGATGCCATTAATCAGACTGAGACGAGAAGTGCAGAAATAATCACACCTTTATTAATAGCAAAAAATAATAAAAAGTTCACAAGTCAAATAACAAGCCAGGAATCAAAACCAGAGCTGGTAGTCAGAAGAGCCGAGTCAGGAGCCAAAGCGAATAGTCAGACAAGCTGAGTCAGGAGCCAAAGCAAGTAGTCAGACGAGCCAGAATCAGGAACAAGGAGAACAACAGAGTCAGGAACAAGCCAGATCAGGAACCAGGAGGGACGCAAGGGCAAAGCATACTGAACAGAGGCCCTTTAAATAATAAGTGATGACATCACAATTCTGAGACTGCATCCTGTCTCACATGGATGATGTACACCAGTCTGGCCATAAAAGGAAGTGCAGGAAATGAGCAGCATCACACAGTATGCACCAGAGTCAGCAAGAGAGGTTAGTAAAATGGCTGCCAGCAGAACATGGCAAAAAAAAACAGGGATAAAAACCCTGACACAATCAGAAAAGTAAAAACTCATTTTAAACTCTTCTTGGCATTATTAGTTATGCAGGATGCAGGGCTGGCCCTGTCTGATGTTCACTGACTTGCTGTTACTGTTATTCGGTCTGGGACCCTCCCACTTGCACAGGTAGGGTTGCCACCTTTTGCCCAGAAAATTCCTGGACATTTTTGAAGTGGGCATGGAGAGGGTGTGTCTCAGGGTGTGATTGGAACAGCCAATGGAATGCAAGCTCAATCCTATTGGCTGATTGGATCAGCCAATAGGATTTTTCCTACCTTAATTCCGATTGGCTGATAGAATCCTATCAGCCAATCGGAATTCAAGGGACGTCATCTTGGATGACGTCATTTAAAGGAACCTTCATTCAGTGTTAGGGCGTTGTTTGAAGAGGATGGCTCTGCGTCGGCTGGCTTGAAGATGGACCCGCTCCGGATGGATGAAGATTGAAGATGCCACTTGGATGAAGACTTCTGCCGCTTGGAGGACCTCTTCTGCTCAGATCGGATAAAGACTTCTGCCCCTAGTGTTAGGTTTTTTGAAGGGGGGATTGGGTGGGTTTTAGAGTAGGGTTGGGTGTGTGGGTGGTGGGTTTTAATGTTGGGGGTATTGTATATTTTTTTCAGGTGAAAGAGCTGATTACTTTGGGGCAATGCCCCGCAAAAGGCCCTTTTAAGGGCTATTTGTAATTTAGTATAGGGTAGGGCATTTTATTATTTTGGGGGCATTTTTTATTTTATTAGGGGCATTAGATTAGGTGTAATGTGTTTAAAATTCTTGTAATTCTTTTTTTTTCTGTAATTTAGTGGGGTTTTTTCTCGTAATTTAGTTTATTTTAATTGTATTTAATTCTAGGTAGTTTAGGTAATTTATTTAATGATAGTGTAGTGCTAGGTGTAATTGTAACGTAGGTTAGGGTTTATTTTACAAGTAATTTTGTACTTATTTTAGCTAGGTAGTTATTAAATAGTTAATAACTATTTAATAACTATTGTTCCTAGTTAAAATAAATACAAAGTTGCCTGTAAAATAAATATAAATCCTAAGATAGCTAGAATGTAACTATTAGTTATATTGTAGCTAGCTTAGGGTTTATTTTATAGGTAAGTATTTAGTTTTAAATAGGAATAATTTAGTTAATTGTAGTAATTTTATTTAGTTTAATTTAAATTATATTTAAGTTAGGGGGGGTTAGGTTTAGACTTAGGTTTAGGGGTTAATACCTTTAATATAGTAGCGGCGACGTTGGGGGTGGCAGATTAGGGGTTACTAAATGTAAGTAGGCGTCGGCGATGTTAGGGGGGGGCAGATTAGGGGTTAATAAAATTTAACTAGTGTTTGTGAGGTGGGAGTGCGGCGGTTTAGGGGTTAATACATTTATTAAAGTGGCAGCGATGTCCGGTCGGCAGATAGGGGTTAAACATTTGATTTAAGTGTTTCCGATGTGGGGGGGGGGGTTCGGTTTAGGGGTTAATAGGTAGTTTATGAGTGTTAGTGTACTTTTTAGCACTTTAGTTAAGAGTTTTATGTTCTGTCGTTAGCCCATAAAACTCTTAACTACTGACTTTTAAATGCGATAGGAGTCTTGACAGGAGAGGGTCTACCGCTCACTTCTTCCAAGACTCGTAATACCAGCATTAGGCAAATCCCATTAAAAAGATAGGATACGCAATTGATGTAAGGGGATTTGTGGTAGCCTCGAGTCGTGGAAGAAAAGTGAGCAGTGAGCCTGTACCCGTCAGACTCGTAATACCAGCGTTAGGAAAAAAGCAGCGTTGGGACCTCTCAACGCTGCTTTTTAAGGCTAACGCCAAACTCGTAATCTAGGCAATAGTTTTTATGTTTTTAGTATTGAGAAATTATTTTATATGATATATATATATATTATTGGTTTTCATATTAAACCCACAAGTTAAAGTGAGCTGTGATATCTCTCAGGAAATGTATGGGGGCAGGGAGTCATACATCTTGCCTGGTATATTGTGGCATTTAGCTGGCATTCATGGGAGTAGGGGAACTGATTGGACAGTTTTAATATGGTATATGATGAGTGGCATAAATGAGGGAAGGGAGTCATGTGGCAGAAAACTGTAATAAGTGGTTGTAAAAGGCCCTTAATCTTAATCAAATGTACTGTATTACTGTCACACAGTAAATAGGAGCAGGGGTGGCCACCCGCCCCTAGGTATCACCGGGACAGTCCCGGTCTGAGGGTCTGAGGTTCTGTGTCACGTGTCCAGGAACTAGCCTCAAATGCCCAGGCTAAGCGCTCCCCTGGCTCAGCAAGCAGCAGTGAGCACAGACTTTCCAAAAAACTAGCTGGACAGAGGAGCGCTTAGCCCGGGGTTACAAGAAAAAAAACAGGTAGGGGGAGTCTGGAGGAGAGGAGAGACAGAGTGTGAGACAGTGGGAGGGGGGAAGAGGCCGTTCGAGGAGCGGAGTCGTCACATCCTGCAGGCTGCAGCTGAGAGCGGCAGAAGAGAGCAGGTGTTGGTGCGAACAGGTGCCAGGTAGGACCGTAGGAGGCAGAATTTGTAAGCCCAATCAGCAGGGTAATGAGGGAATCATATAGGCAGTTCGGGTGTTGAGCTTGTTTAGGACAACAATGCACTTACAATTATTTAGAGGAAGGGTCTCTGTACAGTGAGCACATGAAATTTGACATGTCCTAAAATGGTAACTTTGCTGTGGCAATTATGTGTAAAATATATATATATATATATATATATATATATATATATATATATATATATATATATATATATAATATATATATAATATATATATATATATATATATATATATACAGTATATGTAATATATATATAATATATAATATATATATATAATTAATATATATATATATAATATATATATAATTACTGTAATATATATATATATATATAATATATATATATATATATATATATATATATATATATATATAATATATATATATATGTATATACAGTATATGTTATATATATATATATATATATATATATATATGCAAAATAGAAATGGCGCAGCACTCCAAGTTGTTTTTTTATAACATTTTTATTACAAGCAGTGAAATACAGGCGACGTTTCGGGCTTCTGCCCTTTCTCAAGCCAAGTGATTAGTACATAATCCAACTCCACCTTTTATAGGCAGTCCATGTGACACAACACAGGTGTAAATAATTACAATTGTGATAATACATATTCTTTCAACAGAATAAAAATAATCAATAAACAGTGATTTTGTTTCATAATCATAACTATGCATTTCTTATACAAAAAACCTTGTGATTTTCAACATATGTAATTCTTTAAACACCTTCTTATTGTTAAATATTTAGTGTTAATATGAGGAAAATATAAAGTGACCTTAACAGTTCATTCTCTTATCTGTGAATTATGTGACATACTTTCATGTTAGTGATTTTTCATTACCATTTATTAATGCTATTTAAAAAAATCTTTATTTTATTAAAAACAGTAATCAAACTAACAACTAAATTCTAATCTTGCAAGATATGTTTTTTCTCTGATGGATGTTAAACAGGGGAATGCACACACTCAAATATTATTTACTATATGTAAACCATAACAACAGCATTCGAAATAAAAACCTTATGTTTTTTCCAAACAACCTATTTTTATATTATGTTATTCAGCACATCTCTTTTTTCAAGTTGTTCTCTTTTCTTTATGTGAATCTTGATCTAAATCATAGAGAAAAAGTTTACAGTAAGTTATCACAATCAACTCATTATAGAAACAAGAACAGGTTATAGTCTTTATTTAAACCTTTAGGGTGCATACGTTCTAGTCTATTGATCCAAATAACCTCTCTCTGCTGTAGTTTTTTAACCCTATCCTGTCCCCTTCTCTGTATTGGAACATGTTCAAGGATTTGAAACCTTAACTGGTTAACATTATGGTTTTTCTCTTTAAAGTGTGCAGATACAGGTAAATCTGAGATGGCCTTACGTATAGTGTATTTGTGTTGTGTGAGTCTGTCTTTCATTTTTTGGGTAGTTTCCCCTATGTATATTAATCCACAGGGACATTTTAGAGAATATATGACATGATCCGTTTGACAAGTAAACAAACCATTAATCCTATATTTTTTACCCGTGTATGGGTGGACAACCTCACTGCCTTTAATCACACAACTACAATGTGAACAATTATAACAGGGAAAAGTGCCTTTCTTTTTTGAAAATGACATCCTTGTCTTACTACTACCTATATCAGTTTTGATTAAATAGTCCTTTAAGTTTTTAGGTCTTTTGTATGATAGCAATGGAAAAGATTGAAATTCTTTTATATCCTGATAATTATTTTTTAAAATATGCCAATGTTTTTTGACAATACCAGATATCTGCTTACTATTGACATTGTATGTACTCACAAATGGAATTCTCTCCATCTGTTTGTTTTTCAATGTTTTTTGTAAAAGTTGATTACGAGGGATTTGATTGACCTTTTTTAATTCATCATCCAATATTTTTATCGGGTAACCCCTTTGTTTAAATTTTTGTCCCATTTCAAGTAACCTTCTATTACATACATCTTCATCGCTCACTATTCGTTTAACACGAATGTATTGTGACTTCGGTAGAGATTTAATTGTGTTTTCTGGATGACAACTTGTATATGATAAAAACGTATTTTTGTCAGTTTTTTTAACAAAAAGATCAGTTTTAAACTTATTTTCTTCTATTGCTACAGTCACATCCAGAAAATCAATACATTTAAAAAATAATTATCAGGATATAAAAGAATTTCAATCTTTTCCATTGCTATCATACAAAAGACCTAAAAACTTAAAGGACTATTTAATCAAAACTGATATAGGTAGTAGTAAGACAAGGATGTCATTTTCAAAAAAGAAAGGCACTTTTCCCTGTTATAATTGTTCACATTGTAGTTGTGTGATTAAAGGCAGTGAGGTTGTCCACCCATACACGGGTAAAAAATATAGGATTAATGGTTTGTTTACTTGTCAAACGGATCATGTCATATATTCTCTAAAATGTCCCTGTGGATTAATATACATAGGGGAAACTACCCAAAAAATGAAAGACAGACTCACACAACACAAATACACTATACGTAAGGCCATCTCAGATTTACCTGTATCTGCACACTTTAAAGAGAAAAACCATAATGTTAACCAGTTAAGGTTTCAAATCCTTGAACATGTTCCAATACAGAGAAGGGGACAGGATAGGGTTAAAAAACTACAGCAGAGAGAGGTTATTTGGATCAATAGACTAGAAAGTATGCACCCTAAAGGTTTAAATAAAGACTATAACCTGTTCTTGTTTCTATAATGAGTTGATTGTGATAACTTACTGTAAACTTTTTCTCTATGATTTAGATCAAGATTCACATAAAGAAAAGAGAACAACTTGAAAAAAGAGATGTGCTGAATAACATAATATAAAAATAGGTTGTTTGGAAAAAACATAAGGTTTTTATTTCGAATGCTGTTGTTATGGTTTACATATAGTAAATAATATTTGAGTGTGTGCATTCCCCTGTTTAACATCCATCAGAGAAAAAACATATCTTGCAAGATTAGAATTTAGTTGTTAGTTTGATTACTGTTTTTAATAAAATAAAGATTTTTTTAAATAGCATTAATAAATGGTAATGAAAAATCACTAACATGAAAGTATCTCACATAATTCACAGATAAGAGAATGAACTGTTAAGGTCACTTTATATTTTCCTCATATTAACACTAAATATTTAACAATAAGAAGGTGTTTAAAGAATTACATATGTTGAAAATCACAAGGTTTTTTGTATAAGAAATGCATAGTTATGATTATGAAACAAAATCACTGTTTATTGATTATTTTTATTCTGTTGAAAGAATATGTATTATCACAATTGTAATTATTTACACCTGTGTTGTGTCACATGGACTGCCTATAAAAGGTGGAGTTGGATTATGTACTAATCACTTGGCTTGAGAAAGGGCAGAAGCCCGAAACGTCGCCTGTATTTCACTGCTTGTAATAAAAATGTTATAAAAAAACAACTTGGAGTGCTGTGCCATTTCTATTTTGCATATTAATACCTGTCAAAGTGAGACAGCGGCTGCTTGCACCCTTACCGAGGACAGAATTGGTGCTGGACGTTAACTTGTTTATATATATATATATACATATATATATATATATATATATATATATATAAATTGATTATATATATATATATATAAATTGATTTCATAAAGAATTTGAGGCCACGAGAAGTCACACCCCAAGCCACGCCCCAAGCCACACCCTCTCCATGCCCACTTAAACAGTGTCCAGGAATTTTCTGGGCAAAAGGTGGCAACCCTAGGGCCACCCCATCTTGTCAAGTACAACTGGCATATAATATTAATAAAACATTTTATTCAACTATTATATATTTAACTCATGTAAAAGTCATGTAGAAGTGTGTATATGTGTGTATCTGAGTGTGTGTGAGCTTGTCTGTATATATTTGTGGATTAGCCAGCCTCTTAGTGTGTATTCCTGTGGGTGCTTGTGTGTGCATGTGGTGCCCGGTTTTGTGTATGTTGGTTCCTATGTGTATATGGTATCTGATGGTGCTTGCGTGCTGTGCGTGTCTGTGTGTACCTGTGTGTGTCTGTGTTAGTCTTCTTGTATATCTGAGTGTATATTTATGTGTGTGATTCTGTGTGTGTCTGTTTATGTGTATGTGTTGCCATTCTGTTATTATTAGGGTAGGATAACCGGATATATAAATTATTTTATTTAAAGCTGGAGGAAAAATCACACAGGCACTTCTTGCTTCTATGTCTTTTATTTTTCCTACACTGCTTCTGCTTCCTGTGTCAGGAGGAAGGAGGAGGTAACAACATAAAATAAACTTTATTTACACTTCTGTTAACATACAATGTATATAGGCTACAACACTGTAAGAGCACTTTCAGTTCATATCTCAACACTCCCACTTGCTCTCAAGTGTTTCATTTTGCCTGTTTCCCCTTTTAAACATATTCATACATTACATGACTTACATTCCAAACATATAACTCAAAAACTTTTCTAACTTGAATTTTGTTTCAGGCGTTGTCATAACATCTGCTACCATCTTGTCAGTTGGACAATACTCAAGAAGTATATTACCTTCACTGATCACTGATCGAATGAAGTGGTACTTGATATCAATGTGTTTACATCTCTGACGGCAAACAGGATTCCTTGAAAGAGCAATTGAACCCTGATTGTCTCCAAAGAATTGTATTGGTTCATAATGACACCCTTTATCCATTACTTTGAGTAACTGCATAAGGTACAGACTTTCCTGTGTAGTCACAGCCAATGCCATGTATTCAGCTTCACATGTAGATAAAGCTACTGTGGGCTGTTTCTTTGATTTCCATGCAATCAGTGGACCATTCTTGGTTAGGCTAAAGAAGTATCCAGTCATACTCCTCCTATCATTCACATGATCCGTTTGACAAGTAAACAAACCATTAATCCTATATTTTTTACCCGTGTATGGGTGGACAACCTCACTGCCTTTAATCACACAACTACAATGTGAACAATTATAACAGGGAAAAGTGCCTTTCTTTTTTGAAAGTGACATCCTTGTCTTACTACTACCTATATCAGTTTTGATTAAATAGTCCTTTAAGTTTTTAGGTCTTTTGTATTATAGCAATGGAAAAGATTGAAATTCTTTTATATCCTGATAATTATTTTTTAAAATATGCCAATGTTTTTTGACAATACCAGATATCTGCTTACTATTGACATTGTATGTACTCACAAATGGAATTCTCTCCATCTGTTTGTTTTTCAATGTTTTTTGTAAAAGTTGATTACGAGGGATTTGATTGACCTTTTTTAATTCATCATCCAATATTTTTATCGGGTAACCCCTTTGTTTAAATTTTTGTCCCATTTCAAGTAACCTTCTATTACATACATCTTCATCGCTCACTATTCGTTTAACACGAATGTATTGTGACTTCGGTAGAGATTTAATTGTGTTTTTTGGATGACAACTTGTATATGATAAAAACGTATTTTTGTCAGTTTTTTTAACAAAAAGATCAGTTTTAAACTTATTTTCTTCTATTGCTACAGTCACATCCAGAAAATCAATACATTTAAAAAATAATTATCAGGATATAAAAGAATTTCAATCTTTTCCATTGCTATCATACAAAAGACCTAAAAACTTAAAGGACTATTTAATCAAAACTGATATAGGTAGTAGTAAGACAAGGATGTCATTTTCAAAAAAGAAAGGCACTTTTCCCTGTTATAATTGTTCACATTGTAGTTGTGTGATTAAAGGCAGTGAGGTTGTCCACCCATACACGGGTAAAAAATATAGGATTAATGGTTTGTTTACTTGTCAAACGGATCATGTCATATATTCTCTAAAATGTCCCTGTGGATTAATATACATAGGGGAAACTACCCAAAAAATGAAAGACAGACTCACACAACACAAATACACTATATGTAAGGCCATCTCAGATTTACCTGTATCTGCACACTTTAAAGAGAAAAACCACAATGTTAACCAGTTAAGGTTTCAAATCCTTGAACATGTTCCAATACAGAGAAGGGGACAGGATAGGGTTAAAAAAACTACAGCAGAGAGAGGTTATTTGGATCAATAGACTAGAAAGTATGCACCCTAAAGGTTTAAATAAAGACTATAACCTGTTCTTGTTTCTATAATGAGTTGATTGTGATAACTTACTGTAAACTTTTTCTCTATGATTTAGATCAAGATTCACATAAAGAAAAGAGAACAACTTGAAAAAAGAGATGTGCTGAATAACATAATATAAAAATAGGTTGTTTGGAAAAAACATAAGGTTTTTATTTCGAATGCTGTTGTTATGGTTTACATATAGTAAATAATATTTGAGTGTGTGCATTCCCCTGTTTAACATCCATCAGAGAAAAAACATATCTTGCAAGATTAGAATTTAGTTGTTAGTTTGATTACTGTTTTTAATAAAATAAAGATTTTTTTAAATAGCATTAATAAATGGTAATGAAAAATCACTAATATGAAAGTATCTCACATAATTCACAGATAAGAGAATGAACTGTTAAGGTCACTTTATATTTTCCTCATATTAACACTAAATATTTAACAATAAGAAGGTGTTTAAAGAATTACATATGTTGAAAATCACAAGGTTTTTTGTATAAGAAATGCATAGTTATGATTATGAAACAAAATCACTGTTTATTGATTATTTTTATTCTGTTGAAAGAATATGTATTATCACAATTGTAATTATTTACACCTGTGTTGTGTCACATGGACTGCCTATAAAAGGTGGAGTTGGATTATGTACTAATCACTTGGCTTGAGAAAGGGCAGAAGCCCGAAACGTCGCCTGTATTTCACTGCTTGTAATAAAAATGTTATAAAAAAACAACTTGGAGTGCTGCGCCATTTCTATTTTGCATATTAATACCTGTCAAGGTGAGACAGCGGCTGCTTGCACCCTTACCGAGGACAGAATTGGTGCTGGACGTTAACTTGTTTATATATATATATATATACATATATATATATATATAAATTGATTATATATATATATATAAATTGATTTCATAAAGAATTTGAGGCCACGAGAAGTCACACCCCAAGCCACGCCCCAAGCCACACCCTCTCCATGCCCACTTAAACAGTGTCCAGGAATTTTCTGGGCAAAAGGTGGCAACCCTAGGGCCACCCCATCTTGTCAAGTACAACTGGCATATAATATTAATAAAACATTTTATTCAACTATTATATATTTAACTCATGTAAAAGTCATGTAGAAGTGTGTATATGTGTGTATCTGAGTGTGTGTGAGCTTGTCTGTATATATTTGTGGATTAGCCAGCCTCTTAGTGTGTATTCCTGTGGGTGCTTGTGTGTGCATGTGGTGCCCGGTTTTGTGTATGTTGGTTCCTATGTGTATATGGTATCTGATGGTGCTTGCGTGCTGTGCGTGTCTGTGTGTACCTGTGTGTGTCTGTGTTAGTCTTCTTGTATATCTGAGTGTATATTTCTGTGTGTGATTCTGTGTGTGTCTGTTTATGTGTATGTGTTGCCATTCTGTTATTATTAGGGTAGGATAACCGGATATATAAATTATTTTATATAAAGCTGGAGGAAAAATCACACAGGCACTTCTTGCTTCTATGTCTTTTATTTTTCCTACACTGCTTCTGCTTCCTGTGTCAGGAGGAAGGAGGAGGTAACAACATAAAATAAACTTTATTTACACTTCTGTTAACATACAATGTATATAGGCTACAACACTGTAAGAGCACTTTCAGTTCATATCTCAACACCCCCCACTTGCTCTCAAGTGTTTCATTTTGCATGTTTCCCCTTTTAAACATATTCATACATTACATGACTTACATTCCAAACATATAACTCAAAAACTTTTCTAACTTGAATTTTGTTTCAGGCGTTGTCATAACATCTGCTACCATCTTGTCAGTTGGACAATACTCAAGAAGTATATTACCTTCACTGATCACTGATCGAATGAAGTGGTACTTGATATCAATGTGTTTACATCTCTGACGGCAAACAGGATTCCTTGAAAGAGCAATTGAACCCTGATTGTCTCCAAAGAATTGTATTGGTTCATAATGACACCCTTTATCCATTACTTTGAGTAACTGCATAAGGTACAGACTTTCCTGTGTAGTCACAGCCAATGCCATGTATTCAGCTTCACATGTAGATAAAGCTACTGTGGGCTGTTTCTTTGATTTCCATGCAATCAGTGGACCATTCTTGGTTAGGCTAAAGAAGTATCCAGTCATACTCCTCCTATCATTCACATGATCCGTTTGACAAGTAAACAAACCATTAATCCTATATTTTTTACCCGTGTATGGGTGGACAACCTCACTGCCTTTAATCACACAACTACAATGTGAACAATTATAACAGGGAAAAGTGCCTTTCTTTTTTGAAAGTGACATCCTTGTCTTACTACTACCTATATCAGTTTTGATTAAATAGTCCTTTAAGTTTTTAGGTCTTTTGTATTATAGCAATGGAAAAGATTGAAATTCTTTTATATCCTGATAATTATTTTTTAAAATATGCCAATGTTTTTTGACAATACCAGATATCTGCTTACTATTGACATTGTATGTACTCACAAATGGAATTCTCTCCATCTGTTTGTTTTTCAATGTTTTTTGTAAAAGTTGATTACGAGGGATTTGATTGACCTTTTTTAATTCATCATCCAATATTTTTATCGGGTAACCCCTTTGTTTAAATTTTTGTCCCATTTCAAGTAACCTTCTATTACATACATCTTCATCGCTCACTATTCGTTTAACACGAATGTATTGTGACTTCGGTAGAGATTTAATTGTGTTTTTTGGATGACAACTTGTATATGATAAAAACGTATTTTTGTCAGTTTTTTTAACAAAAAGATCAGTTTTAAACTTATTTTCTTCTATTGCTACAGTCACATCCAGAAAATCAATACATTTAAAAAATAATTATCAGGATATAAAAGAATTTCAATCTTTTCCATTGCTATCATACAAAAGACCTAAAAACTTAAAGGACTATTTAATCAAAACTGATATAGGTAGTAGTAAGACAAGGATGTCATTTTCAAAAAAGAAAGGCACTTTTCCCTGTTATAATTGTTCACATTGTAGTTGTGTGATTAAAGGCAGTGAGGTTGTCCACCCATACACGGGTAAAAAATATAGGATTAATGGTTTGTTTACTTGTCAAACGGATCATGTCATATATTCTCTAAAATGTCCCTGTGGATTAATATACATAGGGGAAACTACCCAAAAAATGAAAGACAGACTCACACAACACAAATACACTATATGTAAGGCCATCTCAGATTTACCTGTATCTGCACACTTTAAAGAGAAAAACCACAATGTTAACCAGTTAAGGTTTCAAATCCTTGAACATGTTCCAATACAGAGAAGGGGACAGGATAGGGTTAAAAAACTACAGCAGAGAGAGGTTATTTGGATCAATAGACTAGAAAGTATGCACCCTAAAGGTTTAAATAAAGACTATAACCTGTTCTTGTTTCTATAATGAGTTGATTGTGATAACTTACTGTAAACTTTTTCTCTATGATTTAGATCAAGATTCACATAAAGAAAAGAGAACAACTTGAAAAAAGAGATGTGCTGAATAACATAATATAAAAATAGGTTGTTTGGAAAAAAACATAAGGTTTTTATTTCGAATGCTGTTGTTATGGTTTACATATAGTAAATAATATTTGAGTGTGTGCATTCCCCTGTTTAACATCCATCAGAGAAAAAACATATCTTGCAAGATTAGAATTTAGTTGTTAGTTTGATTACTGTTTTTAATAAAATAAAGATTTTTTTAAATAGCATTAATAAATGGTAATGAAAAATCACTAACATGAAAGTATCTCACATAATTCACAGATAAGAGAATGAACTGTTAAGGTCACTTTATATTTTCCTCATATTAACACTAAATATTTAACAATAAGAAGGTGTTTAAAGAATTACATATGTTGAAAATCACAAGGTTTTTTGTATAAGAAATGCATAGTTATGATTATGAAACAAAATCACTGTTTATTGATTATTTTTATTCTGTTGAAAGAATATGTATTATCACAATTGTAATTATTTACACCTGTGTTGTGTCACATGGACTGCCTATAAAAGGTGGAGTTGGATTATGTACTAATCACTTGGCTTGAGAAAGGGCAGAAGCCTGAAACGTCGCCTGTATTTCACTGCTTGTAATAAAAATGTTATAAAAAAACAACTTGGAGTGCTGCGCCATTTCTATTTTGCATATTAATACCTGTCAAGGTGAGACAGCGGCTGCTTGCACCCTTACCGAGGACAGAATTGGTGCTGGACGTTAACTTGTTTATATATATATATATATATACATATATATATATATATATATATATAAATTGATTATATATATATATATAAATTGATTTCATAAAGAATTTGAGGCCACGAGAAGTCACACCCCAAGCCACGCCCCAAGCCACACCCTCTCCATGCCCACTTAAACAGTGTCCAGGAATTTTCTGGGCAAAAGGTGGCAACCCTAGGGCCACCCCATCTTGTCAAGTACAACTGGCATATAATATTAATAAAACATTTTATTCAACTATTATATATTTAACTCATGTAAAAGTCATGTAGAAGTGTGTATATGTGTGTATCTGAGTGTGTGTGAGCTTGTCTGTATATATTTGTGGATTAGCCAGCCTCTTAGTGTGTATTCCTGTGGGTGCTTGTGTGTGCATGTGGTGCCCGGTTTTGTGTATGTTGGTTCCTATGTGTATATGGTATCTGATGGTGCTTGCGTGCTGTGCGTGTCTGTGTGTACCTGTGTGTGTCTGTGTTAGTCTTCTTGTATATCTGAGTGTATATTTCTGTGTGTGATTCTGTGTGTGTCTGTTTATGTGTATGTGTTGCCATTCTGTTATTATTAGGGTAGGATAACCGGATATATAAATTATTTTATATAAAGCTGGAGGAAAAATCACACAGGCACTTCTTGCTTCTATGTCTTTTATTTTTCCTACACTGCTTCTGCTTCCTGTGTCAGGAGGAAGGAGGAGGTAACAACATAAAATAAACTTTATTTACACTTCTGTTAACATACAATGTATATAGGCTACAACACTGTAAGAGCACTTTCAGTTCATATCTCAACACCCCCACTTGCTCTCAAGTGTTTCATTTTGCATGTTTCCCCTTTTAAACATATTCATACATTACATGACTTACATTCCAAACATATAACTCAAAAACTTTTCTAACTTGAATTTTGTTTCAGGCGTTGTCATAACATCTGCTACCATCTTGTCAGTTGGACAATACTCAAGAAGTATATTACCTTCACTGATCACTGATCGAATGAAGTGGTACTTGATATCAATGTGTTTACATCTCTGACGGCAAACAGGATTCCTTGAAAGAGCAATTGAACCCTGATTGTCTCCAAAGAATTGTATTGGTTCATAATGACACCCTTTATCCATTACTTTGAGTAACTGCATAAGGTACAGACTTTCCTGTGTAGTCACAGCCAATGCCATGTATTCAGCTTCACATGTAGATAAAGCTACTGTGGGCTGTTTCTTTGATTTCCATGCAATCAGTGGACCATTCTTGGTTAGGCTAAAGAAGTATCCAGTCATACTCCTCCTATCATTCACATCAGAGGCCCAATCGGCATCGCTATACGCCTCGAGTTTCAAGTTTTCACTACATTTTCTTTAGCACAACTCATAGTCAATAGTACACTTTAAGTACCTCATTACATGCTTAGCTGTGGTTAGATGTTGTTCTGTTGGCTCTGATAAGTATTGTGACAGTTTACTGATTACCCATCTTAAATCTGGCCTTGAACAGGTCATAACATACAGCAAGCTACCTACTATCTCTCAATATTTTCTTGCATCTACTGGACCATTGTGATCAGTTTGGTCTAGTTTTTGCTTACATGGTGTCGATCTGGGTTTACAATGTATCATTCCAAACTTCTCCAGAATATTTAATATGTATCTCTTTTGATTCATCTTTACCAAACCATCACTTTGTTCAAAATCAATACCTAGGAAATGTTTGATCCTTCCAAGATCTTTCATCTTAAATTTTGCTGTAAGCATTTTTTTCATGTCATTAAGTACTGTTTCTTCATTGACACTGATAATTAGATCATCAACCAATATTAACAGTATTACTCTATCATGTCCAAATTGTTTGACATACACACAGTGGTCTGCTGGATTTTGTTCAAACCTATTCTCATTTAAATAATCATGCAGCATCTTGTTCTAATTTCTACCTGATTCTTTTAGACCATACAATGACGTCTTCAATTTTAAAACTAGTTTCTCATTTTGTTTGCACTTTACCTAAAATCCTTCAGGTTGTTCCACATAAATCTCACAATCATTTGGGGCATGTAAGTAGGCTGTTTTCACATCTATCTGGTGAAGAAGTAAATCATACTGTGCTGCCAGTTACATAAAAATACGTACTGATGTAATATTTGCAGTTGGAGAAAAAACTTCCTTGTAATTGATTTCCTTTACTTGACTATAACCTTTAGCAACATATCTGGCTTTGTATGTTTCTGATCCATCAACATTGTTTTTTAATGCATATACCCATCAACCCCCCACTGAACGTTTACCTTCTGGTAAAATGGTCAAAGTGAATGTGTCATTCTCTATTAGTGAATCAATTTCCTCTGTCATAGCATTAAACCAATTCTGTGACTGAGGTGAGCTCATAGCATCTTTAAAGGTTTGTGGTATATCAAACACTCTGTAACAATAATCAATGTTTGTTAGTATCTGATCATCACATTCAAAATCTGAAAGATAGTCTTCCAAGTATTGAGGAGTTTTTCTGTCTCTTTTAGGGTAACGTGTATTATGGCCACTCCCTGCCTGTCCATTGTTCTCACTCTTCAAAGTTTCTATTTCAGAAATTTGGACTATCCCTGGACACTCAATTTCAGTCTGGTTAGTCTTTAGTATAGTGGGTGCATAGTCCTCCCTATGGCAATCCTCATCATAATGTAACAGATCAGTTTGAGTCTGTCTTTCAACAACTTTCTTTGTGATAAACCTCACAAGCCTGTGTTTAAGGACCTTTGCCGTGTCTAGATAAAACACTAGATAAGAGGGGCTGATCTTGTCATATCCAATAAAAATCCCTCTCTCATATTTTGAATCTAGTTTCTTTCTGTCATATTTGTATGCAAAACATTCTGACCCAAAAACTCTCTTCTTAGAAAGATTAGGTTTTTTTTACCTGTCAAAAGGTAATAAGGGGTTTGTGCTAACCGGTTATTAAAGCATCTGTTTCGAATATGAGCGGCAGTCATTACTGCATATGTCTATTTTGGTAATTTACTCTCAACTAACAGACATCTTGCCATTTCATATAGCGTTCTTCAATTTCTCTCAGCAGTCCCATTCTGATGGGGTGAGTAAGGTGCTGAGGTCTCATGTCTTATGCCTCACTTACTTAGCAGTGACTTAAAACTATTTGCTACAAACTCAGTACCATTGTCAGATCTTTTTTTTTAATTTCTTTTTATTACGCAGAACTTGAGCATACATAATATCACAATCTGTGATTATCATTACATTCAAAGTAATAAACATTTTAACATTTTTCAATTTTCCCCCTCCCCCGTACATTTTAACATGTCTGTGTTCCTATGATACAAATTCTTTAACATTGTTCAGGAAAAAAAAAAAAAAAAAGAAACAAGAAAAAGAAAACAGAGATAAAGAGCAGGCAAGAATAAGAGTCCTCTCTTCACAAGCACCGCTCATCAATCTATGTAGAGGCTACCATATTATGTATTAAACTTTATACAGTGATGACCATTCACCTCTCAGCTGAGCATTTATCATATATTCTGTTTGTAGAAAGGGGAATAATATCTGTTTTTGTTTTGGTATGTCTAGAGTTTTTATGTAACATTCCCATTTTTTAAAAAACGTTGACAAGCGTTGTGTTGTGTCGAATTGCGTATCATGTTGCTCAATAAGTAGATGTAACGATAACTTATGGGTGAGATGCCTTACCGTGGGATATTTCCTCTCTATCCACAAAGACAGTACACAGTTTCTAGCTAAGAGAATAATCAAAGATAATATAGGACACTGCCTATTTAAGCTAGTATCCCAGTTCAGAAAACAAATAATTTTCCAAACTAATCGTGACTTTCAGATTAAAAGTTGTTAGTAGCCAATGTTGTAACCTACCCCAGAAATTCCTAATACCCGGACATTCATAAAAATAATGATACAGATCTGGGGCGGGTATTGAGCATTTGACACATTTATTATCAATCAGTGTATTCCAGTATGAAATACGTTTAGGCGTGAGGTAGTCTTGATGTAACATGTGAACCTGCGATTCTCTCAGCTGCGAGGACAAGGTGATTTTTTTCGTCTTTTCTAGACTAGTTTTAAGAGTGAAAATCATTATGTTTCCAATCCTTAGCTTCCACTTGTCTAGAAGGGTCTCTTGAAATTCTAGTACTGTTTTACGTAATAAAATTTGATAGAGTAATGTAATTGAATAATCGCCCATTTTAAATGCAGTGTGTACGCCCAAAAAAGGCGAGGGGGTCCAAAAGTTCTCATTTTTATCTTTAAGACTATTAATATAGTGTCTTGCCTGTAGATAAGCATAAAACTGAGTATGTGGTATATTAAATTGTTTACTCAGGTCCTGGAAGGATTTCCCTGTGTGAGAGGAGTAGTCCAGGAGGCATCCGACCACATTTAGCCCTTTAATCTCCCATAAGTGAAAAGGCAAAGATTCTGTGCCTGTGGAAAAATCAAGATTTCCTATCAGTGGTATATATTTAGGATCAGGTTGAGAATTTTCCCCTATCCGTATAAGGAAGGGAGGATATATTAATGTCCCACAGAACAGCTTGCTCTAGACGTTTATGATAAAAATGGGCAGTATTCAACTGCCAATCAAGTACTAGTCTGAGAAGAACCGCCCAGTTATAGAATCTAAAGTCGGGTAGTCCTAACCCGCCATCAGAATATGGAAGACAAAGTTTTTGCGCCGCTATCCGTGGTTTTTTGTTTTTCCAAGAAAGCGTTTGATAGCTCGATTAATCTTGGCTATGAATTAAAAATGTTAACATAAATAGAGTATACAAAATTTGAGGTAGTGTAACCGTCTTAATTAAATTAATGCGACCTGATAAGGATAGTGGCAGTGAAGACCAGCTGTCCAGCTGTGGGGAAATCTGTGTGCATTGTCTCTTAATATTAAGCTGATAGGGATTCTGATGGAAAAAAATACCTAAATAGGTTAACGACGAGGTGACCACTTTAAAAGGATATATTATGCTACTGTTTGGCCATTTTCTTAACCATAAGATTTTGGATTTTGTTATATTTATTTTGTAGCCTGAAAAAGTAGCAAATTTTTCTATAATATCAAGAATTTTGGGGATAGAGTTTACAGGATCATCTACAAAGAGCAGCATATCATCTGCATATAGTACTAAATGATGATAAGAATCATTAATGTTTATTCCTGAGTAAGCTTGACGTAATTTATGAGCCAATGGCTCCAGTGCCAAATCAAAAAGAAGGGGCAAAAGTGGACAACCTTGTCTAGTTCCTCTTTGAAGAGGAATATCACCTGAGAAAAAAACGTTGGCCATTATTCGTGCTATCGGTGCCGAGTATATATTAGACACCGCCTGTAAGAAAGAACCCTGTATATTGAAAAGTTTCATAGTGTTCAAAAGATGTTGCCATTCCACATGGTCGAAGGCCTTCTCTGCATCCAGAGATAGCAGGAAGGCCTCCTTTAGCTGACTACTTGAATCATTTCTCCTGGACCAATAATGATTGATTATATGAAGAACTCTATGCAAATTCACTACCGATGATCTACCTGTAACAAAACCCGTCTGATCCGCGTGTAGAATATCTGGCAAGAGTGGTTGCAACCTTGAAGCTAAGATCTTCATATAAACTTTGTAGTTCGAGTTGAGTAACGATATTGGACGATAAGATTCAGTCATTGTAAGATCCTTACTTGCTTTAGGAATAAGAGTGATATTTGCTGATGAAAAAAATGCAGAAGGAGACACCTTTTCTATGAAGTATATATTAAACAATTTCAGTAAGATTCCCGATATCTGTGGTTGTAAAATTTTATAGAATTCAATTGGAAGGCCGTCAGGGCCAGGAGTTTTCCCCGGTGAAAAGGAAGATATTGTATCATTTATTTCTTCTCTAGTGATAGGAGAATTCAGATTAGATAATTGTTCTTTTGATAACTGAGGTAGTTTAATGTTTTCCCAAAAGGACACAATGCTATCAGAGTTAATATCCATCTGTCTAGTATATAATTGCTTATAATAGTCTTCAAAGCATTTAAGAATATCCTGAGTTTTTGTAAAAGTTTTCCCCTTGTAAGAGATAGAAGCAATATTTTTTTTAGTAATTTTTTATTAACTAGCGAAGTCATAAGTTTACCTGACTTATTTCCATAACGTAAGTATATAGAATTTCTCTTAAGAAGGCCCTGAGCTGCTTGAAGTTCCAAAAAGGTGTCTAAAGACATATTGGCTGCCAGATAGATATCAAAATGAGAAGTGGTTTTAGTTTCACAAAAAATCTGGTATGAATCTACAACTTCTTTACTCAAAGAGGTGAATCTCTTTTGTGCCTTCCAATGAACATGCGCTACATACGAGACTATATTACCCATTTAAACCACTTTAGCTGTCTCCCAGAGCAGCTCCGGTGTAGAGGTATGTTCTTTGTTATCAGTGATAAAATCTGTCCAAGCATGTAAAATAAATTTACGAAAAGGTATATAAATACGCGGGGAATCTTAGTGTGTTTCTATTCGAAATTGGGCCATCAAAGGCAAGAACCAGTTCAATTGGCGCATGATCCGATAAGAGAACACTATGAATCTTATCTGACTGCACATTGTGAATTAAAGCATCAGATACTAGAAAAAAGTCTATCCTTGAACCATGAGGCCATAGCCTTTGATATACATGTAAAATCATTGTCAGTAGGATGTCTCAGTCTCCAGGTATCACTAACCAATAACTCAGAAAAAAGCCTAGTGAAAATAGTTTTTTAGAATTTACCAATATATCTATTGCCATCTTTTTGAGAGCCCCCGGCACTCGTCATCCTATCACACAGTGGATTCGGGATTAGATTAAAATCACCCCCGATAATCATCTGTGAGTAGTGATGTCCCGAACCGTTCGCCCGCGAACGGTTCACAGCGAACATAGCGCATTCGCATTTGTGGGCGAACACATGGCGATGTTCGATCCGCCCCTATGTGTCATCATTGAGGAAACTTTGACCCTTTATGTCACAGCCGTCTGACACATTAGAGCCAATCAACATCAGACACTCCCTCACAGACCCTCCCAGCTACTCGGAATCCGCCATTTTAGACTCATAACGACCTTGCTTTCTTAATAAGAGGACGTGTTGTGTTTTTGCTCCTGACATTGATAGGAAAAACATAGCTAGGCTAGTGTATTTAGTGTCCACTACAGTCCAGAAGGACTCCACTCATCTCTGCTGCAAGCAGAGCACCCCAAAAAGCCCTTTTTAGGGCTATATTTCGTGCAGTTTTTTTTTTTTTTTCGTTTTTTTTATTAGCATTTGCCTGGCTTTCAGGCTGTGTGTTTAACGCTCACAGCATATGCTGTGATTACTGCCACCACTGATATCTCCCTAACAACATTAGTTTAAATTTAACTAACCAAAAATTATTTTGCTAGTGTAATTTTTTTTCATTTTCTATCAGGCCTGTGTCACACAGCATATACTCTGGTTCATTGCTCTGTGCCAGCCACCAGTGTTAATATCCGTTTATAACATTATTTTAAATTTAAAAAATAAATAAAAATATTTTGTAAGTGTAATCTAATTACATTTACTATCAGGCCTGTGTCTGTCAGGCTCACTCAGCATTAATATACCTAATTTTTTTCAGTCTTTTGGTTAATTGGTCTGTGCCAGGTAGCCACCCAGCACTCATATCTTCTTCACCTTAATTTAAATATAAAAAAAAAAGTTTACATTTGTTTGATAGTGTAATCTAATATAATTTTCTATCAGGCCTGTGTGTTTTGCTGACATACAGAGCCTACTGTGTTTACTTTCTGCCCTCCCTAGTCTATGAGCCATGACTCATATGTGTTTAACCTTTTTTTAATTCCCCCCCCAAAAAATAATTTAAATCATTTTTATAGTGTAATCTAATAGTATTTTCTATCAGGCGTTTGTGTATCTGACTTACAGAGCCTACTGTTTTTAATAGCTGCCCTTCCAAGGCTATCAGCCACGACTCATATGTATGTGCTTAACCTTTTTCTTTAAATTCACCAAAAAAAGTCTTTAAATCATTATGCTAGTGTAATCTAATTTTATTTTCTATCAGGCCTGTGTCTAACTGTCTATCTGACTTACACAGCATACTGTTGTTAATTGCTGCCCTACGTAGCAACCAGCCAGTGTGACCACTCATATGTGCATTGCACTTCTTAACATAATTTTAATATTAAAATCTAAAATTTTAAAATATTTTGCTAGTGTAATCTAACTTAATTTTCTATCAGGCCTGTGTTGTTGTCACTTACACAGCATACTGTGTTAAATTGCTGCCCTACCTAGCATTCACGACTCATATCTGCCAGCCTGTGTGCCAGGCCCAACTAGCCAATTAGTGGCACCAATCATAATTCTTGTAACAGTATATAAAAAAATAAAAATCATAATTTTTTGGACTACAAATATTCAGTCTCCTAGTGCCATTGAATTGAATTTAACTCCTGCCTGCCAGCCTTTTGTGCCAGGCCGTCTAGCCAACTATTTACACCAATCATAATTGTTGTCACAGACAGTATAGTTACTAATTAAAATTAAAAAAAAATTGATTGTTGATCTTAATCCTTAGTTTGCTCGTGCCATAGAATTGCACTTTTCTAGGCCCACCTAGCCAATTATTGCCAGCAATCATATTTCTTTTAACAGTATTGCAAAAATTGTCAATCATCACTGTTTTGACTGTCAGTATTCAGTCTCCTAGTGTCCTTGAATTGCATTTACCTCGTGCCTGCCAGCCTTTTGTGCCAGGCCGTCTTGCCAACTATTTACACCAATTATAATTGTTGTCATAGTATAGTTACTAATTCAAATTAAAAAATTCTTGATTATTGATCTTAATCCTCAGTTTGCTCGTGCCCTAGAATTGCACTTTTCTACTGCCTTCCAAGCCTGTGTGCCAGGCCTACTTGAAAAATATTTAAACCAATCATATTTGTTGTCACAGTATTCTTAATAATTAAAAATTAAAATTTTTGGTAATAGTTGTTGTGAATCCTCAGTTTGCTGGTGCCATTGAATTGCACTTTCCTCCTGCCTTGCAGCCTGCTGTGTGCCAGGCCCACCTAGCCAATTATTGCCAGCAATCATATTTCTTTTAACAGTATTGCAAAAATTGTCAATCATCACTGTTGTGACTGTCAGTATTCAGTCTCCTAGTGTTCTTGAATTGCATTTACCTCCTGCCTGCCAGCCTTTTGTGCCAGGCCGTCTTGCCAACTATTTACACCAATCATAATTGTTGTCACAGTATAGTTACTAATTAAAATTAAAAAAATTCTTGATTGTTGATCTTAATCCTCAGTTTGCTTGTGCCCTAAAATTGCACTTTTCTACTGCCTTCCAAGCCTGTGTGCCAGGCCTACTTGAAAAATATTTACACCAATCATATTTGTTGTCACAGTATTCTTAATAATTAAAAATTTTAATTTTTGGTAATATTTGTTGTGAATCCTCAGTTTGCTGGTGCCATTGAATTTCACTTTCCTCCTGCCTTGCAGCCTGCTGTGTGCCAGGCCCACCTAGCCAATTATTGCCAGCAATATTTCTTTTAACAGTATTGCAAAAATTGTCAATCATCACTGTTTTGACTGTCAGTAATCAGTCTCCTAGTGTTCTTGAATTGCATCTACCTCCTGCCTGCCAGCCTTTTGTGCCAGGCCGTCTTGCCAACTATTTACACCAATCATAATTGTTGTCACAGTATAGTTACTAATTAAAATTAAAAAAATATTGATTGTTGATGATCTTAATCCTCAGTTTGCTCGTGCCCTAGAATTGCACTTTTCAACTGCCTTCCAAGCCTGTGTGCCAGGCCTACTTGAAAAATATTTACACCAATCATATTTGTTGTCACAGTATTCTTAATAATGAAAAATTAAAATTTTTGGTAATAGTTGTTGTGAATCCTCAGTTTGCTGGTGCCAGTGAATAGCACTTTCCTCCTGCCTTGCAGCCTGCTGTGAGCCAGGCCCACCTAGCCAATTATTGCCAGCAATCATATATCTTTTAACAGTATTGCAAAAATTGTCAATCATCACTGTTTTGACTGTCAGTAATCAGTCTCCTAGTGTCCTTGAATTGCATCTACCTCCTGCCTGCCAGCCTTTTGTGCCAGGCCGTCTTGCCAACTATTTACACCAATCATAATTGTTGTCACAGTATAGTTACTAATTAAAATTAAAACATTCTTGATTGTTGATCTTAATCCTCAGTTTGCTCGTGTCCTAAAATTGCACTTTTCTATTGCCTTCCAAGCCTGTGTGCCAGGCCTACTTGAAAAATATTTACACCAATCATATTTGTTGTCACAGTATTCTTAATAATGAAAAATTAAAATTTTTGGTAATAGTTGTTGTGAATCCTCAGTTTGCTGGTGCCAGTGAATAGCACTTTCCTCCTGCCTTGCAGCCTGCTGTGAGCCAGGCCCACCTAGCCAATTATTGCCAGCAATCATATATCTTTTAACAGTATTGCAAAAATTGTCAATCATCACTGTTTTGAGTGTCAGTAATCAGTCTCCTAGTGTCCTTGAATTGCATCTACCTCCTGCCTGCCAGCCTTTTGTGCCAGGCCGTCTTGCCAACTATTTACACCAATCATAATTGTTGTCACAGTATAGTTACTAATTAAAATTAAAACATTCTTGATTGTTAATCTTAATCCTCAGTTTGCCAGCAATCATATTTCTTTTAACAGTATTGCAAAAATTGTCAATCATCACTGTTTTGACTGTCATTAATCAGTCCCCTAGTGTCCTTGACTTGCATCTACCTCTTGCCTGCCAGCCTTCTGTGCCAGGCTGTCTTGCCAACTATTTATACCAATCATAATTGTTGTCACAGTATAGTTTCTAATTAAAATTAAAAAATTCTTGATTGTTGATCTTAATCCTCAGTTTGCTCGTGCCCTAGAATTGCACTTTTCTACTGCCTTCCAAGCCTGTGTGCCAGGCCTACTTGAAAAATATTTACACCAATCAAATTTGTTGTCACAGTATTCTTAATAATTAAAAATTTAAATGTTTGGTAATAGTTGTTGTAAATCCTCAGTTTGCTGGTTCCATTGAATTGCACTTTCCTCCTGCCTTGCAGCCTGCTGTGTGCCAGGCCCACCTAGCCAATTATTGCCAGCAATCATATTTCTTTTAACAGTATTGCAATAATTGTCAATCATCACTGTTTTGACTGTCAGTAATCAGTCTCCTAGTGTCCTTGAATTGCATCTACCTCCTGCCTGCCAGCCTTTTGGGTCAGGCCGTCTTGCCAACTATTTACACCAATCATAATTGTTGTCACAGTATAGTTACTAATTAAAATTAAAAATTTCTTGATTGTTGATCGTAATCCTCAGTTTGCTCGTGTCCTAACATTGCACTTTTCTACTGCCTTCCAAGCCTGTGCGCCAGGCCTACTTGAAAAATATTTACACCAATCATATTTGTTGTCACAGTATTCTTAATAATTAAAAATTTATATTTTTGGTAATATTTGTTGTGAATCCTCAGTTTGCTGGTGCCATTGAATTTCACTTTCCTCCTGCCTTGCAGCCTGCTGTGTGCCAGGCCCACCTAGCCAATTATTGCCAGCAATCATATTTCTTTTAACAGTATTGCAAAAATTGTCAATCATCACTGTTTTGACTGTCAGTAATCAGTCTCCTAGTGTCCTTGAATTGCATTTACCTCCTGCCTGCCAGCCTTTTGTGCCAGGCCGTCTTGCCAACTATTTACACCAATCATAATTGTAGTCATAGTATAGTTACTAATTAAAATTAAAAAATTCTTGATTGTTGATCTTAATCCTCAGTTTGCTCGTGCCCTAGAATTGCACTTTTCTACTGCCTTCCAAGCCTGTGTGCCAGGCCTACTTGAAAAATATTTACACCAATCATATTTGTTGTCACAGTATTCTTAATAATTAAAAAATTATATTTTTGGTAATATTTGTTGTGAATCCTCAGTTTGCTGGTGCCATTGAATTTCACTTTCCTCCTGCCTTGCAGCCTGCTGTGTGCCAGGCCCACCTAGCCAATTATTGCCAGCAATCATATTTCTTTTAACAGTATTGCAAAAATTGTCAATCATCACTGTTTTGACTGTCAGTAATCAGTCTCCTACTGTCCTTGAATTGCATTTACCTCCTGCCTGCCAGCCTTTTGTGCCAGGCCGTCTTGCCAACTATTTACACCAATCATAATTGTTGTCACAGTATAGTTACTAATCAAAATTAAAAAATTCTTGATTGTTGATGATCTTAATCCTCAGTTTGCTCGTGCCCTAGAATTGCACTTTTCTACTGCCTTCCAAGCCTGTGTGCCAGGCCTACTTGAAAAATATTTACACCAATCATATTTGTTGTCACAGTATTCTTAATAATTTTGGTAATAGTTGTTGTGAATCCTCAGTTTGCTGGTGCCAGTGAATAGCACTTTCCTCCTGCCTTGCAGCCTGCTTTGAGCCAGGCCCACCTAGCCAATTATTGCCAGCAATCATATTTCTTTTAAGAGTATTGCAAAAATTGTCAATCATCACTGTTTTGACTGTCAGTAATCAGTCTCCTAGTGTCCTTGAATTGCATCTACCTCCTGCCTGCCAGCCTTTTGTGCCAGGCCGTCTTGCCAACTATTTACACCAATCATAATTGTTGTCACAGTATAGTTACTAATTAAAATTAAAACATTCTTGATTGTTGATCTTAATCCTCAGTTTGCTCGTGTCCTAAAATTGCACTTTTCTACTGCCTTCCAAGCCTGTGTGCCAGGCCTACTTGAAAAATATTTACACCAATCATATTTGTTGTCACAGTATTCTTAATAATGAAAAATTAAAAGTTTTGGTAATAGTTGTTGTGAATCCTCAGTTTGCTGGTGCCAGTGAATAGCACTTTCCTCCTGCCTTGCAGCCTGCTTTGAGCCAGGCCCACCTAGCCAATTATAGCCAGCCTTTTGTGCCAGGCCGTCTTGCCAACTATTTACACCAATCATAATTGTTGTCACAGTATAGTTACTAATTAAAATTAAAACATTCTTGATTGTTGATCTTAATCCTCAGTTTGCTCGTGTCCTAAAATTGCACTTTTCTACTGCCTTCCAAGCCTGTGTGCCAGGCCTACTTGAAAAATATTTACACCAATCATATTTGTTGTCACAGTATTCTTAATAATGAAAAATTAAAAGTTTTGGTAATAGTTGTTGTGAATCCTCAGTTTGCTGGTGCCAGTGAATAGCACTTTCCTCCTGCCTTGCAGCCTGCTTTGAGCCAGGCCCACCTAGCCAATTATTGCCAGCAATCATATTTCTTTTAACAGTATTGCAAAAATTGTCCATCATTACTGTTTTGACTGTCAGTAATCAGTCCCCTAGTGTCCTTGAATTGCATCTACCTCTTGCCTGCCAGCCTTTTGTGCCAGGCTGTCTTGCCAACTATTTACACCAATCATAATTGTTGTCACAGTATAGTTACTAATTAAAATTAAAACATTCTTGATTGTTGATCTTAATCCTCAGTTTGCTCGTGCCCTAGAATTGCACTTTTCTACTGCCTTCCAAGCCTGTGTGTCAGGCCTACTTGAAAAATATTTACACCAATCATATTTGTTGTCACAGTATTCTAAATAATTAAAAATTAAAATTTTTGGTAATAGTTGTTGTGAATCCTCAGTTTGCTGGTTCCATTGAATTGCACTTTCCTCCTGCCTTGCAGCCTGCTGTGTGCCAGGCCCACCTAGCCAATTATTGCCAGCAATCATATTTCTTTTAACAGTATTGCAAAAATTGTCAATCATCACTGTTTTGACTGTCAGTAATCAGTCTCCTAGTGTCCTTGAATTGCAGCTACCTCCTGCCTGCCAGCTTTTTGCTGCAGGCCGTCGTGGCAACTATTTACAACAATCATAATTGTTGTCACAGTATAGTTACTAATTAAAATTAAAAAATTCTTGATTGTTGATGATCTTAATCCTCAGTTTGCTCGTGCCCTAGAATTGCACTTTTCTACTGCCTTCCAAGCCTGTGTGCCAGGCCTACTTGAAAAATATTTACACCAATCATATTTGTTGTCACAGTATTCTTAATAATGAAAAATTAAAATTTTTGGTAATAGTTGTTGTGAATCCTCAGCTTGCTGGTGCCAGTGAATAGCACTTTCCTCCTGCCTTGCAGCCTGCTTTGAGCCAGGCCCATCTAGCCAATTATTGCCAGCAATCATATTTCTTTTAACAGTATTGCAAAAATTGTCAATCATCACTGTTTTGACTGTCAGTAATCAGTCTCCTAGTGTCCTTGAATTGCAGCTACCTCCTGCCTGCCAGCTTTTTGCTGCAGGCCGTCGTGGCAACTATTTACAACAATCATAATTGTTGTCACAGTATAGTTACTAATTAAAATTAAAAAATTCTTGATTGTTGATGATCTTAATCCTCAGTTTGCTCGTGCCCTAGAATTGCACTTTTCTACTGCCTTCCAAGCCTGTGTGCCAGGCCTACTTGAAAAATATTTACACCAATCATATTTGTTGTCACAGTATTCTTAATAATGAAAAATTAAAATTTTTGGTAATAGTTGTTGTGAATCCTCAGCTTGCTGGTGCCAGTGAATAGCACTTTCCTCCTGCCTTGCAGCCTGCTTTGAGCCAGGCCCATCTAGCCAATTATTGCCAGCAATCATATTTCTTTTAACAGTATTGCAAAAATTTTCAATCATCACTGTTTTGACTGTCAGTAATCAGTCTCCTAGTGTCCTTGAATTGCATCTACCTCCTGCCTGCCAGCCTTTTGTGCCAGGCCATCTTGCCAACTATTTACACCAATCATAATTGTTGTCACAGTATAGTTACTAATTAAAATTAAAACATTCTTGATTATTGATCTTAATCCTCAGTTTGCTCGTGTCCTAAAATTGTACTTTTCTACTGCCTTCCAAGCCTGTGTGCCAGGCCTACTTGAAAAATATTTACACCAATCATATTTGTTGTCACAGTATTCTTAATAATTAAAAATTTAAATTTTTGGTAATATTTGTTGTGAATCCTCAGTTTGCTGGTGCCATTGAATTTCAGTTTCCTCCTGCCTTGCAGCCTGCTGTGTGCCAGGCCCACCTAGCCAATTATTGCCAGCAATCATATTTCTTTTAACAGTATTGCAAAAATTGTCAATCATCACTGTTTTGACTGTCAGTAATCAGTCTCCTAGTGTCCTTGAATTGCATCTACCTCCTGCCTGCCAGCCTTTTGTGCCAGGCCGTCTTGCCAACTATTTACACCAATCATAATTGTTGTCACAGTATAGTTACTAATTAAAATTAAAAAATTCTTGATTGTTGATAATCTTAATCCTCAGTTTGCTCGTGCCCTAGAATTGCACTTTTCTACTGCCTTCCAAGCCTGTGTGCCAGGCCTACTTGAAAAATATTTACACCAATCATATTTGTTGTCACAGTATTCTTAATAATGAAAAATTAAAATTGTTGGTAATAGTTGTTGTGAATCCTCAGTTTGCTGGTGCCAGTGAATAGCACTTTCCTCCTGCCTTGCAGCCTGCTTTGAGCCAGGCCCACCTAGCCAATTATTGCCAGCAATCATATTTCTTTTAAGAGTATTGCAAAAATTGTCAATCATCACTGTTTTGACTGTCAGTAATCAGTCTCCTAGTGTCCTTGAATTGCATCTACCTCCTGCCTGCCAGCCTTTTGTGCCAGGCCGTCTTGCCAACTATTTACACCAATCATAATTGTTGTCACAGTATAGTTACTTATTAAAATTAAAACATTCTTGATTATTGATCTTAATCCTCAGTTTGCTCGTGTCCTAAAATTGCACTTTTCTACTGCCTTCCAAGCCTGTGTGCCAGGCCTACTTGAAAAATATTTACACCAATCATATTTGTTGTCACAGTATTCTTAATAATTAAAAATTTAAATTTTTGGTAATATTTGTTGTAAATCCTCAGTTTGCTGGTGCCATTGAATTTCACTTTCCTCCTGCCTTGCAGCCTGCTGTGTGCCAGGCCCACCTAGCCAATTATTGCCAGCAATCATATTTCTTTTAACAGTATTGCAAAAATTGTCAATCATCACTGTTTTGACTGTCCGTAATCAGTCTCCTAGTGTCCTTGAATTGCATCTACCTCCTGCCTGCCAGCCTTTTGTGCCAGGCCGTCTTGCCAACTATTTACACCAATCATAATTGTTGTCACAGTATAGTTACTAATTAAAATTAAACATTTCTTGATTGTTGATCGTAATCCTCAGTTTGCTCGTGTCCTAACATTGCACTTTTCTACTGCCTTCCAAGCCTGTGTGCCAGGCCTACTTGAAAAATATTTACACCAATCATATTTGTTGTCACAGTATTCTTAATAATTAAAAATTAAAATTTTTGGTAATAGTTGTTGTGAATCCTCAGTTTGCTGGTGCCATTGAATTGCACTTTCCTCCTGCCTTGCAGCCTGCTGTGTGCCAGGCCCACCTATCCAATTATTGCCAGCAATCATATTTCTTTTAACAGTATTGCAAAAATTGTCAATCATCACTGTTTTGACTGTCAGTAATCAGTCCCCTAGTGTCCTTGAATTGCATCTACCTCTTGCCTGCCAGCCTTTTGTGCCAGGCTGTCTTGCCAACTATTTACACCAATCATAATTTTTGTCCCAGTATAGTTACTAATTAAAATTAAAACATTCTTGATTGTTGATCTTAATCCTCAGTTTGCTCGTGTCATAAAATTGCACTTTTCTACTGCCTTCCAAGCCTGTGTGCCTGGCCTACTTGAAAAATATTTACACCAATCATATTTGTTGTCACAGTATTCTTAATAATTAAAAATTAAAATTTTTGGTAATAGTTGTTGTGAATCCTCAGTTTGCTGGTTCCATTGAATTGCACTTTCCTCCTGCCTTGCAGCCTGCTGTGTGCCAGGCCCACCTAGCCAATTATTGCCAGCAATCATATTTCTTTTAACAGTATTGCAAAAATTGTCAATTATCACTCTTTTGACTGTCAGTAATCAGTCTCCTAGTGTCCTTGAATTGCATCTACCTCCTGCCTGCCAGCCTTTTGTGCCAGGCTGTCTTGCCAACTATTTACACCAATCATAATTGTTGTCACAGTATAGTTACTAATTAAAATTAAAAAATTCTTGATTGTTGATGATCTTAATCCTCAGTTTGCTCGTGCCCTAGAATTGCACTTTTCTACTGCCTTATAAGCCTGTGTGCCAGGCCTACTTGAAAAATATTTACACCAATCATATTTGTTGTCACAGTATTCTTAATAATGAAAAATTAAAATTTTTGGTAATAGTTTTTGTGAATCTTCAGTTTGCTGGTGCCAGTGAATAGCCCTTTCCTCCTGCCTTGCAGCCTGCTGTGAGCCAGGCCCACCTAGCCAATTATTGCCAGCAATCATATTTCTTTTAACAGTATTGCAAAAATTGTCAATCATCACTGTTTTGACTGTCAGTAATCAGTCTCCTAGTGTCCTTGAATTGCATCTACCTCTTGACTGCCAGCCTTTTGTGCCAGGCTGTCTTGCCAACTATTTACACCAATCATAATTGTTGTCACAGTATAGTTACTAATTAAAATTAAAAAATTCTTGATTGTTGATCTTAATCCTCAGTTTGCTCGTGCCCTAGAATTGCACTTTTCTACTGCCTTCCAAGCCTGTGTGCCAGGCCTACTTGAAAAATATTTACACCAATCATATTTGTTGTCACAGTATTCTTAATAATTAAAAATTTAAATTTTTGGTAATAGTTGTTGTGAATCCTCAGTTTACTGGTTCCATTGAATTGCACTTTCCTCCTGCCTTGCAGCCTGCTGTGTGCCAGGCCCACCTAGCCAATTATTGCCAGCAATCATATTTCTTTTAACAGTATTGCAAAAATTAAATTGTCAATCATCACTGTTTTGACTGTCAGTAATCAGTCTCCTAGTGTCCTTGAATTGCATCTACCTCCTGCCTGCCAGCCTTTTTTGCCAGGCCGTCTTGCCAACTATTTACACCAATCATAATTGTTGTCACAGTATAGTTACTAATTAAAATTAAAACATTCTTAATTGTTGATCTTAATCCTCAGTTTGCTCGTGTCCTAAAATTGCACTTTTCTACTGCCTTCCAAGCCTGTGTGCCAGGCCTACTTGAAAAATATTTACACCAATCATATTTGTTGTCACAGTATTCTTAATAATTAAAAATTTTAATTTTTGGTAATAGTTGTTGTGAATCCTCAGTTTGCTGGTGCCAGTGAATAGTACTTTCGTCCTGCCTTGCAGCCTGCTGTGAGCCAGGCCCACCTAGCCAATTATTGCCAGCAATCATATTTCTTTTAACAGTATTGCAAAAATTGTCAATCATCACTGTTTTGACTGTCAGTAATCAGTCCCCTAATGTCCTTGACTTGCATCTACCTCTTGCCTGCCAGCCTTTTGTGCCAGGCTGTCTTGCCAACTATTTACACCAATCATAATTTTTGTCACAGTATAGTTACTAATTAAAATTAAAAAATTCTTGATTGTTGATCGTAATCCTCAGTTTGCTCGTGCCCTAGAATTGCACTTTTCTACTGCCTTCCAAGCCTGTGTGCCAGGCCTACTTGAAAAATATTTACACCAATCATATTTGTTGTCACAGTATTCTTAATAATTAAAAATTAAAATTTTTGGTAATAGTTGTTGTGAATCCTCAGTTTGCTGGTTCCATTGAATTGCACTTTCCTCCTGCCTTGCAGCCTGCTGTGTGCCAGGCCCACCTAGCCAATTATTGCCAGCAATCATATTTCTTTTAACAGTATTGCAAAAATTTTCAATCATCACTGTTTTGACTGTCAGTAATCAGTCTCCTAGTGTCCTTGAATTGCATCTACCTCTTGCCTGCCAGCCTTTTGTGCCAGGCTGTCTTGCCAACTATTTACACCAATCATAATTGTTGTCACAGTATAGTTACTAATTAAAATTAAAACATTCTTGATTGTTGATCTTAATCCTCAGTTTGCTCGTGTCCTAAAATTGCACTTTTCTACTGCCTTTCAAGCCTGTGTGCCTGGCCTACTTGAAAAATATTTACACCAATCATATTTGTTGTTACAGTATTCTTAATAATTAAAAATTAAAATTTTTGGTAATAGTTGTTGTGAATCCTCAGTTTGCTGGTTCCATTGAATTGCACTTTCCTCCTGCCTTGCAGCCTGCTGTGTGCCAGGCCCACCTAGCCAATTTGTGAAACTTAGGTAGAGAGAGGCTCTAACTCGACAGACTACATATATAGCACTCTTGGGGGTTAATATAGGGTATAGTTCTAAATGGTATGAAAGACTTTATTCCTTTTGGCAAGTTAGAGTTACTGGTGGTCTAGTGAGTTTGCGTGTTCAACGTTAAAACATAACTTTTATTGTGTCAAAATTAATATAAAATACTGGAATTAAATTTAAAAACACACTTAGATGCTAAAGACTCAATGGTTAACCTGTTCCTTTTAAGTAGATTCTAGCCAGGTAGGTTATAGGTTATACTGGTAACCTTCTAAAGTAAAATTGCATCAAGTTAATTGAACCTGATGTAGACTTATAACAAGAGGTCATGTAATAGTTCTGTGTATATCTATGTAATAGACCGAACAGGGTAAAATATTCTGTAGTCTTAAGTAGTAATAATCTTAATAAGACATCACTTTGTTATACACAACAGTTACTGTATATTACAATTTGACCATTTGTTAATACAGCTCTAATTCTATTGCATCACCTCAATACTGTCTACTGGTGGATATAATACTTTGTATGCTACCATGGGGTGATAAGAATATCACAAATCCTATTAAGGAGATTAATGCTGCTGTAGTCAGCAATTTTTAACCCAATGTGTTCATTCTGAATGTCAGATTAGTAATCCACATACAGACAGCCCCTACTATCTTCATAGGATTATTGTGGGCTCATGTGTTTGGCGTGACACTAGTGCTTTATGATTCACATATATTGGTTAAAAATTATTAATATACAGTTATAACCCTTAAGTAGGGTGTGCTGAAATAGTTTTTAGATTTATTGTGGGTTCATGTATTTTTATATAGCTCATATGTACTATAAATTGATATTGCCCACTCGTATCAATCTGCCTGCAGCCCTTTAATTCAAAGTTAGTATGTTGAGTATACTGCTAATGTTGTATCAGTACCCACTTTCTTGAAATACTTGTTGTGGTATTATGTATCATACTATATATTTATCCTCTTGGGTAGCTCTGTCAGCTGAGATAAATCGAACTTTAGCGCCTTTGTTATACGCTTATATATTGGCACACTATTTGTATGTCATATACAGGAGCTCGACTCATGCATTGTTCAACATATTTGTTGTTGGTTCGTATGTTTAGTGCAAGATTTGTTTGTCAGAGCAGAGCCCCTATGCACAACTGAAGATTCAGCGCATGTGCAGGTTCAAGGCTATAGATATTCAGATAGAGCTAGTCAATAAATATAGTATAATATGTTTACAGATATTAGTGGTACCACCAACTTATTTGTAGACTTATAATTATAACGTAACCGTTATTGTCAAATGAGTGAGAGAGGTAATCTTTAATTTGATATGGATGTACACTTAGGGGCCTAGTTATCAAGCCGTCAACCTCAAATACGCTGGAATTCCGCAGCGTATTTGTGGCGAGGCTGATTCGCCTTAGTTATCAAAGGCTCGAGACCGGCAAAAGTAGGATTTTGTGACGTAAACTTCGATCCGCCGGACTCAGTCCGACACAGATCGATTCTTACGTCACTCCAGATGTTCCGCACACAAATGCGGCACATTCTCACTACTTTTGCTAGTTATCAAAAAACTAGCAGGTACGCTCGGCACTTTTACGGCCCAGCGTACCTGGTTTTCAAAGCGCCAGCCTGGAGGCGGCGGATCCCATAGGAATCAATGGGAGTTTGACCATAGCGAAAGTACAAGTTCGCTGCTGCCAGACATCCCATTGATTTCTATGGGAACTGTCTGCACCTAACACCCTAACATGTACCCCGAGTCTAAACACCGCTAATCTGACCCCCCTACACCGCCGCAACTAAATAAAGTTATTACCCCCTAAACCGCCGCTCCCGGAGCCCACCGCAAGCTACTCTATACATATTAACCCCTAAACCGCCGCTCCCGGAGCCCACCGCAACTATAATAAATGTATTAACCCCTAAACCGCCGCTCCCGGAGCCCACCGCAACTATAATAAATGTATTAACCCCTAATCTGCCCCCCTACACTGTCGCCACCTATAATAAATTTATTAACCCCTATCCTGCCCCCCACTATGCCGCCGCCACTGTAATAAAATTATTAACCCCTAAACCTAACCCTAACCCTAACGCCCCCCTAACTTAAATATTAATTAAATAAATCTAAATAAATTAACTCTTATTAACTAAATGAATCCTATTTAAAACTAAATACTTACCTTTAAAATAAACCGTAATATAGCTACAATATAAATAATAATTATATTGTAGCTATCTTAGGATTTATATTTATTTGACAGGTAACTTTCAATTAATTTTAACCATGTACAATAACTATTAAATAGTTATTAACTATTTAATAGCTTACCTAGCTAAAATAAAGAGAAATGTACCTGTGAAATAAATCCTAACCTAAGTTACAATTACACCTAACACTACACTATACTTTAATAAATTATTCCTATTTAAAAATAAATACTTACCTGTAAAATAAACCCTAAGATAGCTACAATATAATTAATAATTATATTATAGCTATCTTAGGATTTATATTTATTTTACAGGTAACTTTGTATTTATTTTAGCTAGTTAGAATAGTTATTAAATAGTTATTAACTATTTAATAACTACCTAGCTAAAAGAAATACAAAATTACCTGTAAAATAAATCCTAACCTAAGTTACAATTAAACCTAACACTACACTATCATTAAATTAATTAAATAAACTACCTACAAATAACTACAATTAAATACAATTACATAAACTAACTAAAGTACAAAAAATAAAAAAAGCTAAGTTACAAAAAATAAAAAAATAAGTTACAAACATGTTAAAAATATTACAACAATTTTAAGCTACTTACACCTAATCTAAGCCCCCTAATAAAATAACAAACCCCCCCAAAATAAGAAAAATCCCTACCCTATTCTAAATTAAATAAATTTCAAAGCTCTTTTACCTTACCAGCCCTTAAAAGGGCCATTTGTGGGGGCATGCCCCAAAAAGTTCAGCTCTTTTGCCTGTAAAAGAAAAATACAACCCCCCCCAACATTAAAACCCACCACCCACATACCCCTAATCTAACCCAAATCCCCCTTACAAAAACCTAACACTAATCCCCTGAAGATCATCCTACCTTGAGTCGTCTTCACTCAGCCGAGCCACCGATGGAACTGAAGAGGACATCCGGAGTGGAAGAAGTTAATCCTCCAAGCTGCGCTGAAGAAATCTTCCATCCGATGAAGTCATCATCCAGGCGGCGCTGAAGAGGTCTTCTATCCGGGCGAAGTCATCTTCCAAGCCGGGTCTTGAATCTTCCTTCCACCGACGCGGAACCACCTTCTTCACCGACGGACTACGACGAATGACGGCTCCTTTAAGGGACGTCATCCAAGATGGCGTCCCCTCAATTCCGATTGGCTGATAGGATTCTATCAGCCAATCGGAATTAAGGTAGGAAAAATCTGATTGGCTGATGGAATCAGCCAATCAGATTGAGCTCGCATTCTATTGGCTGTTCCGATCAGCCAATAGAATGCGAGCTCAATCTGATTGGCTGATTGGATCAGCCAATCGGATTGAACTTGAATCTGATTGGCTGATTCCATCAGCCAATCAGATTTTCCTACCTTAATTCCGATTGGCTGATAGAATCCTATCAGCCAATCGGAATTGAGGGGACGCCATCTTGGATGACGTCCCTTAAAGGAGCCGTCATTCGTCGTAGTCCGTCGGTGAAGAAGGTGGTTCCGCGTTGGCGGAAGGAAGATTCAAGACCCGGCTTGGAAGATGACTTCGCCCGGATAGAAGACATCTTCAGCGCCTCTTGGAAGATGACATCGGCCGGATCAAAGACTTCTTCAGCGCCGCCTGGATGATGACTTCATCGGATGGAAGATTTCTTCAGCGCCGCTTGGAGGATTAACTTCTTCCGCTCCGGATGTCCTCTTCAGTACCATCGGTGGCTCGGCTGAGTGAAGACGACTCAAGGTAGGATGATCTTCAGGGGATTAGTGTTAGGTTTTTGTAAGGGGGGTTTGGGTTAGATTAGGGGTATGTGGTGGGTTTTAATGTTGGGGGGGGTTGTTTTTTTCTTTTACAGGCAAAAGAGCTGAACTTTGGGGCATGCCCCCACAAATGGCCCTTTTAAGGGCTGGTAAGGTAAAAAAGCTTTGAAATTTATTTAATTTAGAATAGGGTAGGGATTTTTCTTATTTTGGGGGGTTTGTTATTTTATTAGGGGGCTTAGATTAGGTGTAAGTAGCTTAAAATTGTTGTAATATTTTTAACATGTTTGTAACTTTTTTTTTATTTTTTGTAACTTAGCTAATTTTATTTTTTGTACTTTAGTTAGTTTATGTAATTGTATTTAATTGTAGTTATTTGTAGGTAGTTTATTTAATTTATTTAATGATAGTGTAGTGTTAGGTTTAATTGTAACTTAGGTTAGGATTTATTTTACAGGTAATTTTGTATTTCTTTTAGCTAGGTAGTTATTAAATAGTTAATAACTATTTAATAACTATTCTAACTAGCTAAAATAAATACAAAGTTTCCTGTAAAATAAATATAAATCCTAAGATAGCTATAATATAATTATTAATTATACTGTAGCTATCTTAGGGTTTATTTTACAGGTAAGTATTTATTTTTAAATAGGAATAATTTATTAAAGTATAGTGTAGTGTTAGGTGTAATTGTAACTTAGGTTAGGATTTATTTCACAGGTACATTTCTCTTTATTTTAGCTAGGTAAGCTATTAAATAGTTAATAACTATTTAATAGTTATTGTACCTGGTTAAAATAAATTGAAAGTTACCTGTCAAATAAATATAAATCCTAAGATAGCTAGAATATAATTATTATTTATATTGTAGCTATATTAGGGTTTATTTTAAAGGTAAGTATTTAGTTTTAAATAGGATTCATTTAGTTAATAAGAGTTAATTTATTTAGATTTATTTAATTAATATTTAAGTTAGGGGGGCGTTAGGGTTAGACTTAGGTTTAGGGGTTAATAATTTTATTACAGTGGCGGCGGCGTAGTAGGGGGCAGGATAGGGGTTAATAAATTTATTATAGGTGGCGACGGTGTAGGAGGGGCAGGATAGGGGTTAATAGGTTTAATATAGGTTGCGGCGGGTTCATGGAGAGGCGGTTTAGGGGTTAAACTATTTATTTAGTTGCGGAGAGGTGCGGGATCAGCAGGATAGGGGTTAATAATTTTATAATAGAGGGCGACGGTGTAGGGGGGGCAGGATAGGGGTTACTAGGTATACTGTAGGTGGCAGCGGTGTCCAGGAGCGGCAGTTTAGGGGTTAATACATTTATAAGAGTTGCGGCAGGGTCTAGGAGCGGCGGTTTAGGGGTTAGTAACTTTATTTAGTTGCGGGGGGCTCCGGGGGCGCCGGTATAGGGGGTAGAACAGTGCAGTTTAGTGTGAGTGCTTAGTGACAGGCTAGCAATAAAGCTGGGAAAAAGCCGAAGGGCAGCGAGATCGGATGAGTGATAACTGTCACAGTCCGCTGCTCATCGCCCCGCGGCTTTTTGACAGCTTTATTTGATAACTTAGGCGAACGTATTCAAGGTCCGCGGGACCGCGGGACGTTAGGGAATTGGTGAGGAGTCCTGGAGCTCCTGTATTTTTAGATGAGCCTTAGAATGCTATATTACTAAACCTGTTCTAATTCACTTAAACACTAGCATCAGGTGGTTATTATTCTGGTTAAAATCTAACTATATTTGTTCTTACACGCTCGATAAACGCTTAATAGACTTGATGGGCAAGTGATACGAAATCAGTATACCTAGTTGTGGGGCAGAGCAGTAGGAGCTACTCGACACAGATAAACTTTTACCTGCAAGCTGGGAATTAAATATTAAATATACAATACTGGCATACAATTTAATGATTACCGGGTAAGATTGCATCTACTCCATCGGCTATAAACCGAGCGGTGTGGTCAGCAGTAGCCCCATTTGAATTGGTAAAACCGGCATTGCATGTGTGTGCTGAAATTAGACAGCATTTGTGTTCGAGTTAGCTGCACTCAAAACTCTCTATATAATCAACAAACAGCTCTGTCACTTATTGGCAATAATCGCTATGCTACAGTTACAAACTTACAACCAATGTGTGGAATCATCAGTAAGTTAAATTGTAACACTGTATACCAAAAACTTATGAGCTGTACCTGAGTAGCTATAGCGTGTAGGACATAGGTATACTGAATTTTCATTTATGAGAATTAACACGGCCTTGAAAACACGGTATACTAAGTGTACATCCATATCAAATTAAAGATTACCTCTCTCACTCATTTGACAATAACGGTTACGTTATAATTATAAGTCTACAAATAAGTTGGTGGTACCACTAATATCTGTAAACATATTATACTATATTTATTGACTAGCTCTATCTGAATATCTATAGCCTTGAACCTGCACATGCGCTGAATCTTCAGTTGTGCATAGGGGCTCTGCTCTGACAAACAAATCTTGCACTAAACATACGAACCAACAACAAATATGTTGAACAATGCATGAGTCGAGCTCCTGTATATGACATACAAATAGTGTGCCAATATATAAGCGTATAACAAAGGCGCTAAAGTTCGATTTATCTCAGCTGACAGAGCTACCCAAGAGGATAAATATATAGTATGATACATAATACCACAACAAGTATTTCAAGAAAGTGGGTACTGATACAACATTAGCAGTATACTCAACATACTAACTTTGAATTAAAGGGCTGCAGGCAGATTGATACGAGTGGGCAATATCAATTTATAGTACATATGAGCTATATAAAAATACATGAACCCACAATAAATCTAAAAACTATTTCAGCACACCCTACTTAAGGGTTATAACTGTATATTAATAATTTTTAACCAATATATGTGAATCATAAAGCACTAGTGTCACGCCAAACACGTGAGCGCACAATAATCCTATGAAGATAGTAGGGGCTGTCTGTATGTGGATTACTAATCTGACATTCAGAATGAACACATTGGGTTAAAAATTGCTGACTACAGCAGCATTAATCTCCTTAATAGGATTTGTGATATTCTTATCACCCCATGGTAGCATACAAAGTATTATATCCACCAGTAGACAGTATTGAGGTGATGCAATAGAATTAGAGCTGTTTTAACAAATGGTCAAATTGTAATATACAGTAACTGTTGTGTATAACAAAGTGATGTCTTATTAAGATTATTACTACTTAAGACTACAGAATATTTTACCCTGTTCGGTCTATTACATAGATATACACAGAACTATTACATGACCTCTTGTTATAAGTCTACATCAGGTTCAATTAACTTGATGCAATTTTACTTTAGAAGGTTACCAGTATAACCTATAACCTACCTGGCTAGAATCTACTTAAAAGGAACAGGTTAACCATTGAGTCTTTAGCAGCTAAGTGTGTTTTTAAATTTAATTCCAGTATTTTATATTAATTTTGACACAATAAAAGTTATGTTTTAACGTTAAACACGCAAACTCACTAGACCACCAGTAACTCTAACTTGCCAAAAGGAATAAAGTCTTTCATACCATTTAGAACTATACCCTATTTTAACCCCCAAGAGTGCTATATATGTAGTCTGTCGAGTTAGAGCCTCTCTCTACCTAAGTTTCACATATTGAAAACTACATAGCACCTTCAGTAGTCCACATTTTTATAAGGGAATTATCCCCACATATACTAAGGACAAACAGGGGTAAAATTGGGAATCAGAAATATTTAAGCCACATTAGGCTAGTAGTGCCGTTGATACCTCCTTTCACCACCTAGCCAATTATTGCCAGCAATCATATTTCTTTTAACAGTATTGCAAAAATTGTCAATTATCACTGTTTTGACTGTCAGTAATCAGTCTCCTAGTGTCCTTGAATTGCATCTACCTCCTGCCTGCCAGCCTTTTGTGCCAGGCTGTCTTGCCAACTATTTACACCAATCATAATTGTTGTCACAGTATAGTTACTAATTAAAATTAAAAAATTCTTGATTGTTGATGATCTTAATCCTCAGTTTGCTCGTGCCCTAGAATTGCACTTTTCTACTGCCTTATAAGCCTGTGTGCCAGGCCTACTTGAAAAATATTTACACCAATCATATTTGTTGTCACAGTATTCTTAATAATGAAAAATTAAAATTTTTGGTAATAGTTTTTGTGAATCCTCAGTTTGCTGGTGCCATTGAATTGCACTTTCCTCCTGCCTTGCAGCCTGCTGTGTGCTAGGCCCACCTAGCCAATTATTGCCAGCAATCATATTTCTTTTAACAGTATTGCAAAAATTGTCAATCATCACTGTTTTGACTGTCAGTAATCAGTCTCCTAGTGTCCTTGAATTGCATTTACCTCCTGCCTGCCAGCCTTTTGTGCCAGGCATTCTTGCCAACTATTTACACCAATCATAATTGTTGTCACAGTATAGTTACTAATTAAAATTAAAAAATTCTTGATTGTTGATCTTAATCCTCAGTTTGCTCGTGCCCTAGAATTGCACTTTTCTACTGCCTTCCAAAAAAAATAGAAAAAAGGCAGCACCAGCATTAAATTAAAAAAAAACTCACTTTATTCTCTTACAGGCAAAACAAGTGTGACATGGAAAGAACGTCTGACGCGTTTCACGCCCCCTAGTGGCGTTTCATCAGAGACTACAGGTGTTCCTAAACATGGCCCTCTTATACTGGGACATATTAATTGCATATTTAACCCCTTAATGTGAAACAAACAAACATTAAAAGTATATGTATTTAACATAAAATATGCTACAGTGTACATTATCCAATATACATTAAAACTGAATCAAAATAGAAAGAACAATTATTGTATTTTATTTTATTTTATTTGCAGAGCCACTTTGGAAAATGACCTTTAATCATGATGGTATCTGAGTAATTAATTATTTCTCGTATCCCCTATTCATAACTTCTGGGGAATTATATTTAATAAGTTTTTATAGATGTTATTATAAATGTTATGGTATATACAATATGGATCCACAACAGACATGAACTATTTTTGATACTAAGATATATCTAGATAATTTTTGTAATGAACTATATTTTTTAGTAGGAAATTTTTTTTAAAAAAATAATTCTTTACATATGGAACCAAAAGGTACTTGTCACATTGCTACGTTTCCTTCTTATAGCATCTTTTGTCTTCTTTTTTATTATCTTTTATTTTATTTAGCTATAGTAAGACTATCCTCATACAAAATGCTAGCTTTTTAATAGCTTTTTCAGGACTTTTTAATAATTATATGAAGTAGCTTATGTCCCATTCAAGGTTTAGAAGACAAAAGATGCTATAAGAAGGAAACGTAGCAATGTGACAAGTACCTTTTGGTTCCATATGTAAAGAATTATTTTTTTAAAAAAAATTTCCTACTAAAAAATATAGTTCATTACAAAAATTATCTAGATATATCTTAGTATCAAAAATAGTTCATGTCTGTTGTGGATCCATATTGTATATACCATAACATTTATAATAACATCTATAAAAACTTATTAAATATAATTCCCCAGAAGTTATGAATAGGGGATACGAGAAATAATTAATTACTCAGATACCATCATGATTAAAGGTCATTTTCCAAAGTGGCTCTGCAAATAAAATAAAATAAAATACAATAATTGTTCTTTCTACTTTGATTCAGTTTTAATGTATATTGGATAATGTACACTGTAGCATATTTTATGTTAAATACATATACTTTTAATGTTTGTTTGTTTCACATTAAGGGGTTAAATATGCAATTAATATGTCCCAGTATAAGAGGGCCATGTTTAGGAACACCTGTAGTCTCTGATGAAACGCCACTAGGGGGCGTGAAACGCGTCAGACGTTCTTTCCATGTCACACTTGAGAATAAAGTGAGTTTTTTTTTAATTTAATGCTGGTGCTGCCTTTTTTCTATTTTTTATGCTGCATTGTGGCAATTGATTCATTGCCAATCCTAGGCACTGCACCCAGTCACCGCATGACCTTCTTGTTTAACTTTGCCATTACCACGGCGGCGTCTGTGACGTCATCACCCTGAGCCACAGTCCGGACCGGCATGGGAGTTTGGAGCGGCCGCTTGCCTTATACCTCCAGCTACTGCCTTCCAAGCCTGTGTGCCAGGCCTACTTGAAAAATATTTACACCAATCATATTTGTTGTCACAGTATTCTTAATAATTAAAAATTTAAATTTTTGGTAATAGTTGTTGTGAATCCTCAGTTTACTGGTTCCATTGAATTTCACTTTCCTCCTGCCTTGCAGCCTGCTGTGTGCCAGGCCCACCTAGCCAATTATTGCCAGCAATCATATTTCTTTTAACAGTATTGCAAAAATTGTCAATCATCACTGTTTAGACTGTCAGTAATCAGTCTCCTAGTGTCCTTGAATTGCATCTACCTCCTGCCTGCCAGCCTTTTTTGCCAGGCCGTCTTGCCAACTATTTACACCAATCATAATTGTTGTCACAGTATAGTTACTAATTAAAATTAAAACATTCTTGATTGTTGATCTTAATCCTCAGTTTGCTCGTGTCCTAAAATTGCACTTTTCTACTGCCTTCCAAGCCTGTGTGCCCGGCCTACTTGAAAAATATTTACACCAATCATATTTGTTGTCACAGTATTCTTAATAATTAAAAATTTAAATTTTTGGTAATAGTTGTTGTGAATCCTCAGTTTGCTAGTGCCATTGAATTGCACTTTCCTCCTGCCTTGCAGCCTGCTGTGTGCCAGGCCCACCTAGCCAAATATTGCCAGCAATCATATTTCTTTTAACAGTATTGCAAAAATTGTCAATCATCACTGTTTTCACTGTCAGTAATCAGTTTCCTAGTGTCCTTGAATTGCATCTACCTCTTGCCTGCCAGCCTTTTGTGCCAGGCTGTATTGCCAACTATTTACACCAATCATAATTGTTGTCACAGTATAGTTACTAATTAAAATTAAAAAATTCTTGATTGTTGATCTTAATCCTCAGTTTTCTCGTGCCCTAGAATTGCACTTTTCTACTGCCTTCCAAGCCTGTGTGCCAGGCCTACTTGAAAAATATTTACACCAATAATATTTGTTGTCACAGTATTCTTAATAATTAAAAATTTAAATTTTTGGTTATAGTTGTTGTGAATCCTCAGTTTGCTGGTTCCATTGAATTGCACTTTCCTCCTGCCTTGCAGCCTGCTGTGTGCCAGGCCCACCTATATAATTATTGCCAGCAATCATATTTCTTTTAACAGTATTGCAAAAATTGTCAATCATCACTGTTTTGACTGTCAGTAATCAGTCTCCTAGTGTCCTTGAATTGCATCTACCTCCTGCCTGCCAGCCTTTTGTGCCAGGCCGTCTTGCCAACTATTTACACCAATCATAATTGTTGTCACAGTATAGTTACTAATTAAATTTTTTTTTTTTTTTATTGTTGATCTTAATCCTCAGTTTGCTCGTGCCATTGAATTGCACTTTTCTACTGCCTGCCAGCCTGTGTGCCAGGCCCACCTATCCAATTAGTACCAGCAATCATATTTCTTTTAACAGTATTGCAAAATTTGTCAATCATCACTGTTTTGACTGTCAATCTGCAGTCTACTAGTGCCCTTGAATTGCATTTTCCTCCTGCCTGCCTGTGTGCTAGTCCCAACTAGCCAATTAGTGCCACCAATCATATTTATTGTAACAGGATTGGAATTTTTGTTAATCATAACTGTTTTGACTGTGATTCTTCAGTCTCCTAGTGCCATTGAATAGCAGTTTCCTTTCTCCCAGCGTGGGTGCCAGAAAGGCCCATTTGCCAACTAGTGACAAACAATCATATTTGTTGTCACAGTACTTGTAATATTTTAAAAAATTAACAATTTGTGATTTTAGAACATCTGTCTTTTTTGTTGTTGTCAGTCTCACAGCGTATACTGTGCCCACTTTCACAGTGCCACAACTCAATTGGTGTAATAGTATTGTTAGTGTCCATTTAAAAAAAAATGACAGGCAGAGGCAGGCCACCCCGCAGGTTCCGTGGTCGTGGTGCTGTGATTCCTTTAGACCCTACAAATATGCACATTGTTCAGACGCCGGGTGCCAGGGGGGACGCGAAAACTTCTGAGGAGGACCTAGTTGAATGGCTAACACAGGACACCCAATCTTCTTCAGCTTCCGCTGCTAGTCCTCCTAACCTTGACGCACCATCTATGTCCAGCTGTGCTTTGGGCAGGTCTCAAGAGACCAGTGCCACTCCACCGCCTGTCGCCACCACCAACACTAGCACCACAGCCGCTTCACTTGATCTGTCACAGGAGTTATTGACACATCATTTGGAAGAAATGAGTGATGCGCAACCATCATTGACAGAGGATGTAGATAATAGTGATCAGTCTCAGTCAGGCAGCATTACCGACATGGAGGTATGGTGTGATGATGATGATGATGTTGTACCCGCTGCTGCTTCCTTTCTTGATGTTTCAGATACAAGTGAAGCGGTTGATGATGATGTGTCGGTGGATGTCACGTGGGTGCCTGCTAGAAGAGAAGAAGAAGAGGGGGAAAGTTCAGATGGGGAGACAGAGAGGAGGAGGAGGAGGAGACGATTTGGAAGCATGGGGAGGTCGTCTCAAGGAGCTAGTGGCACAGTCAGACAGCATGCATCGTCACCAGGGGTCAGCCAGACAGCACGCCGACGCCCATCAACGCATGCTGTTGCCACCACCAGAATGCCGTCATCGCAGAGCTCAGCAGTGTGGCATTTTTTTGTGTGTCTGCCTCTGACAACAGCGATGCCATTTGCAACCTGTGCCAAAAGAAACTGAGTCGTGGGAAGTCCTATACCCACCTAGGTAAACTGCTTTGCGAAGGCACATGGTCTCCCATCACAAACGCCGATGGGAAGAACACATGAGTAGAAGCAGCACACAAAGTGAAAGCCGCCCTCCTCCTCCTGCTCCAGCATCTTCAGCCACATCAACCAGTGCTGTCCTCCTTGCCCCCTCTCAACCATCCTCCACTTAGTCTCTCTTACGTAGCAGTTCCTGGTCATCTGCCCACAGTCAGGTGTCTGTCAAGGACATGTTTGAGCGTAAGAAGCCAATTTCTCAAAGTCACCCCTTTGCCCGGCTTCTGAAAGCTGGCTTGTCTGAACTCTTAGCCCGCCAGCTTTTACCGTACAAGCTGGTGGAGTCTGATGCTTTCAAAAAATTTCTATCTATTGGGACACCGCAGTGGAAGGTACCTGGCAGAAATTTCTTTTCACAAAAGGCAATCCCAAACCTGTACTCTTTTGTGAGAAAGGAAGTTATGGCATGTCTGGCACACAGCGTTGGGGCAAGGGTCCATATGACCACGGATAGCTGGTCTGCAAAGCATGGTCAGGGCAGGTATATCACCTACACTGCACATTGGGTAAACCTGCTGACTTCTGACAAGCATGGAATGCGTGGCTCTGCAGAAGAGTTGGTGACACCGCCACGACTTGCAGGCAGGCCTGCTGCTACCTCCTCTACTCCTCCTACTCCATCCTCTTCCATAACCTCTTCCTCGGCTGAGTCCTCTTCAACTTCTGCATCTTGCTCCACATCTATGGCACCCCCCCAGCTCCCCAGGTACTATGCTACATCCCGGGTATGGCAGTGTCACGCTGTCTTGGGGTTGACTTGCCTGAAAGCAGAGAGTCACACCGCACAAGCACTCCTGACCGCCCTGAAAGCACAGGTGGATCAGTGGCTCACTCCGCACCAACTGGAGATTGGCAAAGTTGTTTCTGACAATGGAAGTAATTTGGTGGCGGCATTGAAATTGGGCAAGTTGACACATGTGCCGTGCATGGCACATGTGTGTAATCTAATTGTACAACGATTTGTCCATAAGTACCCAGGCTTACAGGACGTCCTGAAGCAGGCCAGGAAGGTGTGTGGCCATTTCAGGCGTTCCTACACGGCCATGGCGCACTTGTCCGATATACAGCGTCGAAACAACCTGCCAGTGAGGCGCTTGATTTGCGACAGTCCGACATGGTGGAATTCAACACTCCTAATGTTTGACCGCCTGCTCCAACAAGAAAAAGCTGTTAATGAGTATTTGTATGACAGGGGTTCTAGGCCAGCCTCTGGGGAGCTGGGGATATTTTTTCCAAATGCCTGTAGGCTCATGCGTCCTTTTGAGGAGGTGACAAACCTTGTCAGTCGCACCGAAGGCACCATCAGCGACATCATACCATTTGTTTTCTTCCTGGAGCGTGCCCTGCGAAGAGTGCTGGATCAGGCAGTAGATGAGCGTGAAGAGGAAGAGTTGTGGTGTCCATCACCCCCACAAACAGCCGAATCAGCATCGCTTGCTGGACCTGCGGAAACGCAGGAAGAGGATTGTGAGGAAGAGGAGTCAGAGGAGGAATGTGGCTTTGAGGAGGAGGAGGAAGAGGAAGACCGAGGCATCCCAGGGTGCTCGTTGTTGTCACCTCTCTGGTACCCGTGGTGTTGTACGTGGCTGGGGGAAAGAAGATACCATCAGTGAGATCAGTGAGGAGGAGGAACGGGACATGATTTGCTCAGCATCCAACCTTGTTCAAATGGGTTCTTTCATGCTGTCGTGCCTGTTGAGGGACCCTCGTATAAAAAAGCTGAAGGAGAATGACCTGTACTGGGTGTAATGCTCCTCGACCCCTGGTATAAGCATAAAGTGCCTGAAATGTTACCAAATTCCTGCAAGTCGGAAAGGATGGAGCATTTTAAGAATAATTTAAAAACTTTGCTTTACACAGCGTATAAGGGTGATGTCACAGCACCACGAGAATGTAACAGGGGAAGACATGAAATTAATCCTCCTCCTCCCACGACCAAGGCGGCAAGGAAGGGACGCTTTCCTGACGTCTTGTTGATGGAGGACATGCGTACCTTTTTAACTCCCATGCACCATCAGAGCCTTTCGGGATCCAGCCTTAGAGAAAGACTCAACCGACAGGTAGCAGACTACCTAGCTTTAACTGCGGATCTCGACACTCTCAGGAGCGATGGAGCCCTTGACTACTGGGTGTGCAGGCTGGACTTGTGGCCTGAGCTATCCCAATTTGCAATGGAACTTCTGGCCTGCCCCGCTTCAAGTGTCTTGTCCGAAAGGACTTTCAGTGCAGCAGGAGGTTTTGTCACTGAGAAGAGAAGTCGCCTAGGTCAAAAAAGCCTTGACTATCTCACTTTTATAAAAATGAATGAGGGCTGGATCCCGAAGGGACTGACATTGGGCGATACATTTGAATAAAAAAGGCCTGATGATGAGATGAGCTGGCTTGGGCTACAACTGGTACACAGGCTGGCCTTTTTTTTTTGTTATAAAGCCAGAGGACTTGCTTGACTTATCTGTCAACAACTAGTGTTCAAGCCACAAGCTTTAGGGCACTTTATAAATGTTTTACAAACATCAATTTTTCTGGCCGCTGCTACAGCAGTTGCTACAACAATACCCACATTTTTCAGTAATTTGTACATTCCTAATTTTTCTGGCCTCTGCTGCAGCTCTGTGGGTACAAAACTCAAATAAAAAAAATAAGGCACCTAACACTAGTGATTAAACTGTTACGAATTGTACAACTTAGCACACCACTCATATCTGGTGGACCATTAAATTGAACGTAAAATGCCACAAATTTGAAGGAGGAGGACCGACCAAGCATCTTTATCCGTCTCTTGGTTGCTCTAAATTATCTCTGTGTTCCATCTATGCCGTACCTGTACTCTACTGTGCAAAAGGGGGGCATATGTGGTGTTTCATGCTGTTGTGCCTGTTGCGGGTCATGGCCCATGGTATAAAAAGGTTGAAGGAGAACGACCTGTAATGGGTGCCCCATCAAATTTTTAGAAAACTGTTCCTGGTTCCTCTCAATTATCTCTGGGTTTCTAAAATGGATGCCATACCTGTACTCGCTTGTGCAAAAGGATGGTATATGTGGTGGTGTTTCCTGCAGTTGTTTCTGTTGAGGGTGCTGGACCCTCTTATAAAAAGGCTGAAGGAGAACGACCTGTGGGAGTCCAAGCATGGTTTTTGGGGCTATTTCACTTTTCCAAACAATTATCTGTGGGTTTCTAAAATCAATGCCGTACCAGTACACTATTGTTCAAAAGGATGCCATATGTTCTCTTTCCTGCTGGTATTTTGTTTGAGGGTCCTGGACCCTCTTTTAAAAAGGCCTAAGGAGAAAGATGTGTACTGGGTGTCCACTCAATTTTTTTTTCTATTTCACATTTGACCAAAATTATCTCTGGGTTTATAAAATCAATGCTGTACCTGTACTCTATTGTTCAAAAGGATGCCATACGTCCTCTTTCCTGCTGGTGTTTTTTTTGAGGGTCCTGGACCCTCTTATAAAAAGGCCTAAGGAGAAAGAAGTGTACTGGCTGTCCATTGAATCATTTGTTTGATTCAAATTCCCGGTTGCAACAAATTATCTCTGGGTTTCTAAAATCAATGCCTTTCCTGTAATCTAATTTTTAAAAGGATGCCATATGTCCTCTTTCCTGCTGCTGGTTTTGTTGAGGGCCCTGGAGCCTATGCTAAAAAGGCCTAAGGATAAATAAGTGTACTGGGTGTCTAATCAATGTTCTTTTAGATTTCCCGGTTGCAACTAATTATCTCTGTGTTTCTAAAATCAATGCCTTTCCTGTAATCTATTATTCACAAGGATGCCATATGTCCTCTTTCATGCTGTTGTTTCTGTTGAGGCTCCGGGACCCTCTTATAAAAAGGCCTAAGGAGAAAGAAGTGTACTGGGTGTCCATCAAATCATTTGTTTGATTCAAATTCCCGGTTGCAACAAATTATCTCCGGGTTTCTAAAATCAATGCCTTTCCTGTAATCTATTATTCAAAAGGATGCCATATGTCCTCTTTCATGCTGTTGTTTCTGTTGAGGCTCCGGGAGCCTCTTATAAAAAGGCCTAAGAATAAAGAAGTGTACTGGGTGTCCAATCAATGTTTTTTCTATTTCCCGGTTCATATAAATGATCTTTGGGATTTTAAAATCAATGCCTTAACTGTAATCAATTGTTCACAAGGATGCCATATGTCCTCTTTCATGCTGTTGTTTCTGTTGAGGGTCCTGGAGCCTCTGCTAAAAAGGCCTAAGGATACAAATGTGTACTGGGTGTCTAATCAATGTTTTTTTTCTATTTCATGGTTGCAACTAATGATCTCTGGGTTTCTAAAATCAATGCCTTTCCTGTAATCCATTATTCAAAGGGATGCCATATGTCCTCTTTCATGCTGTTGTTTTGGTTGAGGCTCCGGGACCCTCTTATAAAAAGGCCTAAGGATAAATAAGTGTACTGGGTGTCTAATCAATGATTTTTTCTATTTCCCGGTTTCAACTAATGATCTCTGGGTTTCTAAAATCAATGCCTTTCCTGTAATCTATTATTCAAAAGGATGCCATATGTCCTCTTTCATGATGTTTTTTCTGTTGAGGCTCCGGGACCCTCTTATAAAAAGGCCTAAGGATAAATAAGTGTACTGGGTGTCCAATCAATGTTTTTTTCTATTTCCTGGGTCATATAAATGATCTCTGGGATTCTAAAAGCAATGCCTTTCCTGTAATCTATTATTCAAAAGGATGACATATGTCCTCTTTCATGCTGTTGTTTCAGTTGAGGCTCCGGGACCCTCTTATTAAAAAGGCCTAAGGATAAATAAGTGTACTGGGTGTCTAATCAATGTTTTTTTCTATTTCCCGGTTGCAACTAATGATCTCTGGGTTTCTAAAATCAATGCCTTTCCTGTAATCTATTATTCAAAAGGATGCCATATGTCCTCTTTCATAATGCTTTTTCTGTTGAGGCTCCAGGACCCTCTTATAAAAAGGCCTAAGGATAAATAAGTGTACTGGGTGTCCAATCAATGTTTTTTTCTATTTCCCGGGTCATATAAATGATCTCTGGGATTCTAAAGTCAATGCCTTAACTGTAATCAATTGTTCACAAGGATGACATATGTCCTCTTTCATGCTGTTGTTTCAGTTGAGGCTCCGGGACCCTCTTATTAAAAAGGCCTAAGGATAAATAAGTGTACTGGGTGTCCAATCAATGTTTTTTTCTATTTCCCGGGTCATATAAATGATCTCTGGGATTCTAAAGTCAATGCCTTAACTGTAATCAATTGTTCACAAGGATGCCATATGTCCTCTTTCATGCTGTTGTTTCTGTTGAGGCTCCGGGAGCCTCTTATAAAAAGACCTAAGGATAAAGAAGTGTGCTGGGTGTCCAATCAATGGGTTTTTTTTATTTCACAGTTGCAAAAAAATGATCTATGGCTTTCTAAAATCTATGCCTTACCTGTCATCTATTGTTCAAAAGGATGCCATATGTCCTCTTTCCTGCTGTTGTTTTTGTTGAGGTTCCGGAACACTATTCTAAAAAGGCAGAAGGAGAACGACCTGTACTGTACTGGGTCTCCAATCATGTTTTTGTTTTCAATTTCACGGTTCATAATAAATATCGCTGTGTAACTAAAATCAATGCCATACCTGTACTCTGTTGTTCAAAAGGATGGCATATGTGGTGTTTCATTCTGTTGTGGTTGTTGAGCGTCGTGGCCGTGGGACAGCGTATAAAACGGCTGAAGGAGAACAACCTGTACAGCCTTGCTCCTCTTTTTAGGCAGGCCAGATCTTTGCATACATGCCCACAGACTCTGTAACGCATGCCTCTTTTAGGGAGAGGTGCAGCCATAATGCAGGGTCAGAACCTCTGCCTGCAACTGTTATACTCGATTTTGCAAAAGGAAGTAACCTTACCATGGTTCCCTGCACGCACGTATTGTTGTTATATTTTGGTGAGGTTAATCATGATGGCCATGTAGACCACCACCGAGAGTCCTGGAAGTAACAGGGATCAGATGAAAGTGCTAAGAATAGTACAACTTGAAACAACAGAGTTAGCCATGGGTATTAGTGCAAGACCCCTTGGCTTTTTTTTGGCTTTGGGTGCGGCTAATCATGCAGGCCATATAGAGCTGCCACCATTCTGTGTTGTATCAGCCATTAAACTAATAAGAACAGTACTACTAAAATACAGCCAATGAAGGGCCTTATGAAGACTGAGCCATGGTTGGATTGTAGTATTTGGTTAGGCTAATCAAGATGGCCATGTTGACCACCACCGAGAGTCCTGGAAGTAACAGGGATGATGAGATGAAAGTGCTAAGAATAGTACTACTTGAAACAACCGAGTTAGCCATGGGTGTTAATCCAAGACCGCTTGGATTTATTTTTGTTTTGGGTGCGGCTAATCATGCAGGCCATATAGAGCTGCCACCATTCAGTGTTGTATCAGCTATTTAACTAATAAGAACAGAACTACAAAAATACAACCAATGAAGGGCCTTATGAAGACTGAGCCAAGGTTGGATTGTAGTATTTGGTTAGGCTAATCATGATGGCCATGTAGACCACCACCGAGAGTCCTGGAAGTAACAGGGATGATGATATGAAAGTGCAAAGAATAGTACTACAATAAATATACCGAATATCACAAAGAAAAAAATGTGAAATAAATGTGATAACAAAAATCATAAAAGGAAAACCAAATAAAGTTCTGAATCAAGGATATGTCTGTGTCCTCTGGATGAGTTTTTCAGCTTGTTAGCATTCCTCAGTGAGATCCCATAAAAAAGGAAACAGAAAATTGCAACATAGTGTGAATCTGTAATGGCACTTTGAGGAAGTAGTTGTTTTGTAACAAATGACTACTCACATTTGTTGGAGCTTTCCACTAAGCTCAAGGATATGCGCACTCCCACTTTATACTGATGGGAAAACAGTACACTAGGCAAAACTTGGATACAAATTTATTTTAAAATATATAAAAGCGTCACATAAGCCTTGATAACACCACAATGTAAGGGTACAAAAGCAGATATGCTGTAACAAATGCTTCAAATCGCCAAACTTGCAAAGAGGTAAATGGATCAGCAGGAGTGTGACCGCTGAAACCAAAACCTTTTTAGTAGCAAGACAATAGCGCTAAGCCCCCAGGTGTCCTGGCTAGTGTAGAGACGCAATAAAACTCAATATAGAACAGTTCAGTTCCGACGTACGTTTCGCTGGTATGCTTTGTCAAGGAATGTTAGTGCGCATGTCCAAGAGTCCTTTTAAACAATCCATTGATGAGTTTCTGCCAGGTTTGTGGTTACATCCTCCATTTTGGAAGTTGGCATTTAGGTAATTTGTCATTAAACAACTAGTATGTTTTTCAAATTCTTTCAGTTTTATACATTTTGTTGATATATGCATAGATGTTAAGATGGATAACCAGAATTGGTAAATTATGCATTATAATGTTATAGCATTATACATATATGCAAAACTTCAAAAAGCATAATCACATTGTGCCTGCAATTAGTGTCTATACTGATGACAGATGACATATGTAGGTATTTGTTTTCTTTAACCCCTTAATGTGAAGGTATTAGTTATATATTTTTTTTTTTTTTTTTTTTTTTTTTTTTTTTTTTTTTTTTTTGTGATGTTACTGACTATATGTCCTACGGACCATAATTAAACTACTAGCCTTATCATAAACCTAGTTGTGTCGCAATGTTTTTAAAAATAGATTTTATTTGTTAGCATGTAACATGTTTAAAAACATGTATTGTACTTTTGTGTGTTTGCGCTGAAAAGTTATGATAGGATGTTGAGGTTACTGTTTCTAACTATGTGTTTAATTTTACATTTGGGGTTCCATATATTGAAAATAAGTTCGTGAAACATACTAAAACTATTTAGCACTGATAATATAAGTGTGGACAAAAAAAAATTAAAATTAAAAATTAAAAAAATTTAAAAAAATTAATAAAAAAAAAAAAAAAAAAAAAAAAAAATTAAAAAAAATTAAAAAAAAAAAAAAAAAAAAATTATTAAAAAAAAATTAAAATTAAAAATTAAAAAAATTAATTAAAAAAAAAAAAATTAAAAAAAAAAAAAATAAATTTAAGAAAAATTAAAAAAAAAAAAAAAAAAAATTTTTTTTTTTTTTTTTTTTTTTTTTTAATCTTTTTTTCTCTTTTTAAAAAATGAAAAAAGACATATATAGATTTTATAGCCTTCGTAGCTGTACTTATAAATAACTTTCACAAAAAGTGATGGATTTCAAAATCTTTATTAAGACCATTGGGTATGAAGCTATCCATAATATGGATCCACTTCATTTCCAATTGTCCCAATCTATTCTGTGTGTCTCCTCCCTTCCAATTCTGTTCTAATTTCCTAATGCCCAGAAATTCAAAATCCTTTACATTTCTATTGTGCTTTTTATCAAAGTGAGACGATACTGTATGATTAGCATAACCCTTTTCAATATTGTAAATATGCTCATTCATCCTAATTTTTAGAAGTCTAGAGGTACGCCCTATATAGATTAAATTGCATGAGCATCGTAACATGTAAATTACGTTTTTGCTATTGCAAGTAATAAATTGATCTATACTGTACTCCCTTTTGTTATCTCCAGAAACATTTTTTTACAGAATTTTGGAGTTTTTTTCATAAATTTACAAGCATTGCAGAATTGACACTTTCTAAAACCCATTTCAGATGGTAGCAACCAATTTTTTACTTTGTTGTTGTCTACTTCTTTAATACATTGGGATAGTTGAAACTTAAGATTGGGAACCTTTCTAAAAATTATGTTAGGTCCATCGCCTAAAAATTCATTTAATGCTGCATCTCTTGTGAGAATTCCCCAGTGTTTTTGTATGATGTTCCTAAGTTCTCCACTCTGCGTGCTATGTTGGAAGATAAGTCTATTTGCTAGTTTATCATCAGTGAATTTCTTATTTTTGATTTTATATTTTAATAAATCTGACCTGTCCATGTTGGTTACTTCTTCTATTTTTTCATCTAGAAAATTAGCTGGATAATTTTTCTCTAAAAAACGTTTTTTTAGGATTTGAGATTGAACCTTATACATATCTTGTTCTTTACAATTACGTCTCAGTCGAACGAATTGACCTTTGGGGACATTTTTAAGCCAATGTTTTTGATGACAACTTTCGAGGCTTATGTAATTGTTTACGTCTATGCTTTTAAAAAAGTTTTTCGACTTCAACATTTCATTCTCAATGTATATTTCAAGGTCTAAAAATTCTACCTTGGTTTGACTATAATTCCAAGTTAGAGCTACTTTGAACTCATTTGTTTTCAAATATTCCATGAATTCAAGTAATTGGTTCTCACTTCCTGACCATATGAAGAAAAGGTCATCTATGTAGCGATGATAAGACACCAGATATTGCGCCCAGCTAGAGTTGTAAATATATTGATTTTCCCAATTGGCCATATATAAATTGGCATAGCTGGGCGCAAATCTGGTGCCCATCGCTGTGCCTCCTACTTGCAAATAGTATTGGTGGTTGAACCAAAAGTAGTTGGTTTCTAGAATTATAGCTATGCTGTCTAATATAAACTCAAGTTGTTTTTTATCCAAAGAGTCATCTTTTTCTAGGATGTTTTTTACTGAAGCTATGCCAAGATTTTTGTCTATTATGGTATAAAGTGACGTGACATCACTAGTCACCAACCACCAATTTGGATTCCACTCGAGTTTTTCTAAATGGTTAAGGATACTTAAGGTATCTTTCAGATATGATTTTGTCTTTACGACATAAGTCTGTAAAAATTGGTCTATATATGCCGATAAGTTGCTTGTGAGGGAATTAACCCCTGACACTATGGGTCTACCCGGGGGGTTAGATGGATCCTTGTGTATTTTCGGCAGTATATAAAAAGTGGGAGTTTTTGGAAATTGGTTGTAGATATATTGATATTCTTTTTTATTCACAATGCCTGTTTTTAAGCCTTTTTCCAAGTGAAGTTCAAGTCTTTTTTTAAATTTTATTATTGGATTACTGTCAAGTTCGATATATACCTCAGTGTTTTTAAGTTGTCTAAGACATTCCTCATTGTATTTAGTTTTATCCATGATAACTGTCCCTCCGCCCTTGTCCGCGGGCTTTATGACTATCTTATCATTCATTTTTAAATCTGCCAAGGCTGTTTGTTCTAGTTTAGTGAGATTGGAACCATAATTATTTTTCATATTTTTATTATGGTCCGTAGGACATATAGTCAGTAACATCACAAAAAAAAAAAAAAAATAATAAAAAAAAAATAATAAAAAAAAAATATATAACTAATACCTTCACATTAAGGGGTTAAAGAAAACAAATACCTACATATGTCATCTGTCATCAGTATAGACACTAATTGCAGGCACAATGTGATTATGCTTTTTGAAGTTTTGCATATATGTATAATGCTATAACATTATAATGCATAATTTACCAATTCTGGTTATCCATCTTAACATCTATGCATATATCAACAAAATGTATAAAACTGAAAGAATTTGAAAAACATACTAGTTGTTTAATGACAAATTACCTAAATGCCAACTTCCAAAATGGAGGATGTAACCACAAACCTGGCAGAAACTCATCAATGGATTGTTTAAAAGGACTCTTGGACATGCGCACTAACATTCCTTGACAAAGCATACCAGCGAAACGTACGTCGGAACTGAACTGTTCTATATTGAGTTTTATTGCGTCTCTACACTAGCCAGGACACCTGGGGGCTTAGCGCTATTGTCTTGCTACTAAAAAGGTTTTGGTTTCAGCGGTCACACTCCTGCTGATCCATTTACCTCTTTGCAAGTTTGGCGATTTGAAGCATTTGTTACAGCATATCTGCTTTTGTACCCTTACATTGTGGTGTTATCAAGGCTTATGTGATGCTTTTATATATTTTAAAATAAATTTGTATCCAAGTTTTGCCTAGTGTACTGTTTTCCCATCAGTATAAAGTGGGAGTGCGCATATCCTTGAGCTTAGTGGAAAGCTCCAACAAATGTGAGTAGTCATTTGTTACAAAACAAGTACTTCCTCAAAGTGCCATTACAGATTCACACTATGTTGCAATTTTCTGTTTCCTTTTTTATGGGATCTCACTGAGGAATGCTAACAAGCTGAAAAACTCATCCAGAGGACACAGACATATCCTTGATTCAGAACTTTATTTGGTTTTCCTTTTATGATTTTTGTTATCACATTTATTTCACATTTTTTTCTTTGTGATATTCGGTATATTTATTGTAATTTTATCTTGTTGTTATACCTATTTTATTAGTGCACTAAGATATAAGTAATATTTATATCCTGTAATTATGGATTAATGTAAGCAATTGTATTAGCACTTATGTTTGGTAAGCACTGTTTACTGTTTATTTTTAACTGATAGCCTTTAAAATTTTGGACTTTTATCAGTTTTTGTCACTAGCACTGTTTTTCTGTTCACACACTGATTTTTCTGCAGCAAACCAGCTATATTTGGGTATTCCTTTAGCACAGAGTTTTGTTTATAGGTGTATCAAAGCTAAGCACACCTTGTTAATTAATTAGCAGTTCACACCATTCACATAGTTTTTAACCTTTTACCCATACTCACAGACTCCACATATAGAACACATTATATATATATTATATTTTTGTCAATTTGGGAGATTTTTTCACTATGTCTTTGTTTCAAAGTAGACGCACCCTAGCATCAGGTGCTGATGATTTTTTTAATGATTCTGAACACACAGATGACTCACTAGCAAACCTCTTAAAGGAAGTTGAAAAATATATGATTAAAGAAACCAAATATCACCTTGAGATAGTAACCTTAGAAAAATATTTGAAAGAACAAATTACCCCTAGAGGATTACGAATTCTAAAAAATCCCACATTTGGTCAGGATAACCTTATGTTTATGACCAAGTGGAATCATATTTTAGAAGAATGCACAAGAAAACGTATGAATCTTATTATTAGTGAAAAGAAAAAAATATTGGATGAGGCAAATATAGAAATTAACATGCTGGAACAAAAAATAACTCCCCATATGGAGAGCAAACAATATGGGGAACTTTCACAAAAAGTGGCAGAAAATTTAGATTGTTTAAAAAAAGAGATCAAAGACACTAAGAGAAAGAAATACTTTAGAGACTATGAGGATTATAAAGAAAGGAAAGAAAGAAATTATAGAGCTAAAAATAGAACACATATTCAAAATACTAGTAATTCCAACAAGGAGCGTTTACAATATAAAGATCAAGACTTTAGATACACACATAGAAATAATTATTATGGCAATACATCAAATCAACGCCAACATAATTCTTTAGCACATAGAGAAAGAGAGAGCTACTATAATAAAAGAAAGGAAGATATTTCCTACGCAGATCACAGATATCCAAAGAAAAATTATGATATGACTTATAATAAAAATATGAATTATAGGAACAATCAGGATAGATCTGAACAGTGGGAAAGAGAAGAAAATAATTGGCAACAACCTAGAAATCCTTTTAAAAATCATAAAGAACAATATCCAAAAGAAACCACCACCCATAATAGATTTGGAGCTTTAGCAAGATATAACTCAGAAGAGGAGGAGGTTTTTATAGAGGCTGGAAAAAGAAAATACACAAGAACGGATTCAGATCTGTTCAACAAAAGACGCAAAAACATGGACAGAACGGATTACTAAGTAATAAACACAATAATAAACAAATAAATAAAAAAGATAATGGTATTTTCAATCTGTCGAGTACCACACTATCAGAAGCCCAAACCTCTGTCTTAAACAAAGGGCTAAATTTTGCTCCCAGTTACAGAATGAATAAATTTGAAGCCTTTATAGGAATTCAGAAGTTTATTAGAAATCTATGCATAAAAAAGTTTTTTACTAACAATCCCATAATCAGTAACAGTTCTATAGAAATAAATAAATATAAACATATAGAGGTACATAAAAAGTCCTCCTTTAATCCCACACAGTGCAAATCAGCACCTATGGAGACATTCTTAGAACTAGTACATAGGGATATTAAAAATATGAAAATTAATTATGGTTCCAATCTCACTAAACTAGAACAAACAGCCTTGGCAGATTTAAAAATGAATGATAAGATAGTCATAAAGCCCGCGGACAAGGGCGGAGGGACAGTTATCATGGATAAAACTAAATACAATGAGGAATGTCTTAGACAACTTAAAAACACTGAGGTATATATCGAACTTGACAGTAATCCAATAATAAAATTTAAAAAAAGACTTGAACTTCACTTGGAAAAAGGCTTAAAAACAGGCATTGTGAATAAAAAAGCTATAATTCTAGAAACCAACTACTTTTGGTTCAACCACCAATACTATTTGCAAGTAGGAGGCACAGCGATGGGCACCAGATTTGCGCCCAGCTATGCCAATTTATATATGGCCAATTGGGAAAATCAATATATTTACAACTCTAGCTGGGCGCAATATCTGGTGTCTTATCATCGCTACATAGATGACCTTTTCTTCATATGGTCAGGAAGTGAGAACCAATTACTTGAATTCATGGAATATTTGAAAACAAATGAGTTCAAAGTAGCTCTAACTTGGAATTATAGTCAAACCAAGGTAGAATTTTTAGACCTTGAAATATACATTGAGAATGAAATGTTGAAGTCGAAAAACTTTTTTAAAAGCATAGACGTAAACAATTACATAAGCCTCGAAAGTTGTCATCAAAAACATTGGCTTAAAAATGTCCCCAAAGTTCAATTCGTTCGACTGAGACGTAATTGTAAAGAACAAGATATGTATAAGGTTCAATCTCAAATCCTAAAAAAACGTTTTTTAGAGAAAAATTATCCAGCTAATTTTCTAGATGAAAAAATAGAAGAAGTAACCAACATGGACAGGTCAGATTTATTAAAATATAAAATCAAAAATAAGAAATTCACTGATGATAAACTAGCAAATAGACTTATCTTCCAACATAGCACGCAGAGTGGAGAACTTAGGAACATCATACAAAAACACTGGGGAATTCTCACAAGAGATGCAGCATTAAATGAATTTTTAGGCGATGGACCTAACATAATTTTTAGAAAGGTTCCCAATCTTAAGTTTCAACTATCCCAATGTATTAAAGAAGTAGACAACAACAAAGTAAAAAATTGGTTGCTACCATCTGAAATGGGTTTTAGAAAGTGTCAATTCTGCAATGCTTGTAAATTTATGAAAAAAACTCCAAAATTCTGTAAAAAAAATTTTCTGGAGATAACAAAAGGGAGTACAGTATAGATCAATTTATTACTTGCAATAGCAAAAACGTAATTTACATGTTACGATGCTCATGCAATTTAATCTATATAGGGCGTACCTCTAGACTTCTAAAAATTAGGATGAATGAGCATATTTACAATATTGAAAAGGGTTATGCTAATCATACAGTATCGTCTCACTTTGATAAAAAGCACAATAGAAATGTAAAGGATTTTGAATTTCTGGGCATTAGGAAATTAGAACAGAATTGGAAGGGAGGAGACACACAGAATAGATTGGGACAATTGGAAATGAAGTGGATCCATATTATGGATAGCTTCATACCCAATGGTCTTAATAAAGATTTTGAAATCCATCACTTTTTGTGAGTTATTTATAAGTACAGCTACGAAGGCTATAAAATCTATATATGTCTTTTTTCATTTTTTTAAAAAGAGAAAAAAAGATAATTTTTTTTTTTTTTTAATTTTTCTTAATTTTTTTTTTTTTTTTTTTTTAAATTAATTTTTTTAAATTTTTTTAATTTTTAATTTTAAATTTTTTTTTTGTCCACACTTATATTATCAGTGCTAAATAGTTTTAGTATGTTTCACGAACTTATTTTCAATATATGGAACCCCAAATGTAAAATTAAACACATAGTTAGAAACAGTAACCTCAACATCCTATCATAACTTTTCAGCGCAAACACACAAAAGTACAATATATGTTTTTAAACATGTTACATGCTAACAAATAAAATCTAATTTTAAAAACATTGCGACACAACTAGGTTTATGATAAGGCTAGTAGTTTAATTATGGTCCGTAGGACATATAGGCCTCGCTTCCATTGAGTCGTTAAAAATGGAGCCGTAAGCTACCGAAGCGGCCGACAGCTAAAAGTAATTTACGGCTGCATTTTAGTACCAGGTTTCCATTGAAAAGATTAGCGTGTTGCGCGCAGTCGCTCTTTTCGTGTAGCTGTAAGTTAACGTTGTGTTAACGCTTCCATCTGACGTCGGATTTCTTGAAAATCAATTAGTTGCTAAGGTAACCCGACCTTACGCTATAGAATTTACGTTTAACGTCCGCGCTTCTTACCTGTGATCGCCTCTCAAGAAAAATAAAAAAACACTTATCCATATTTTTAATAATCAAATACTATTTTCTAATATAATTATATTTAACACTTCATAAATATAAGTAATATTTCTTGCTGCCCTAGGCATAGGTCTAGTTTGCATTCTGTAGATATGTTCTTGCATATATTATTATATTTAAATATATACTGATATTTCTATTAGAATATAAGTTCAACTATTTCTATACATGAGACAACAATAAATATTACTTATAACAATTTATTTCTACATTAAAACACTTGCATTATTTGCAAGTTTTATAATTTCAATAGAAAATAGGTCTCAAAAAGCACAATTTTCCTCTTTTACACCTAGTTGAGCTGGGGGTAATATATCTCAATGTATCGACAGCCTCCGACAATGTATTAACGGTTAGCGCTTTCAATGGAAACCTGGTATAATTTATCGATTAACGGCTTCTATTACTTTCTATGGGACGCGAAAATCTTTTCGGCAGCCGAAGTCCGGCAGCCGATATTGAGGTATAACGCGCCATTGGAAACAGTCGTTAAACGCTATTGCTTTCGACAGCATATTTAACGGTTTGCGAGTGCACGCAAACTGAATTACGACTCAATGGAAGCGAGGCCTCAGTCAGTAACATCACAAAAAAAAAAAAAATAAATAAAAAAAAATAAATAAAAAAAAATATATAACTAATACCTTCACATTAAGGGGTTAAAGAAAACAAATACCTACATATGTCATCTGTCATCAGTATAGACACTAATTGCAGGCACAATGTGATTATGCTTTTTGAAGTTTTGCATATATGTATAATGCTATAACATTATAATGCATAATTTACCAATTCTGGTTATCCATCTTAACATCTATGCATATATCAACAAAATGTATAAAACTGAAAGAATTTGAAAAACATACTAGTTGTTTAATGACAAATTACCTAAATGCCAACTTCCAAAATGGAGGATGTAACCACAAACCTGGCAGAAACTCATCAATGGATTGTTTAAAAGGACTCTTGGACATGCGCACTAACATTCCTTGACAAAGCATACCAGCGAAACGTACGTCGGAACTGAACTGTTCTATATTGAGTTTTATTGCGTCTCTACACTAGCCAGGACACCTGGGGGCTTAGCGCTATTGTCTTGCTACTAAAAAGGTTTTGGTTTCAGCGGTCACACTCCTGCTGATCCATTTACCTCTTTGCAAGTTTGGCGATTTGAAGCATTTGTTACAGCATATCTGCTTTTGTACCCTTACATTGTGGTGTTATCAAGGCTTATGTGACGCTTTTATATATTTTAAAATAAATTTGTATCCAAGTTTTGCCTAGTGTACTGTTTTCCCATCAGTATAAAGTGGGAGTGCGCATATCCTTGAGCTTAGTGGAAAGCTCCAACAAATGTGAGTAGTCATTTGTTACAAAACAACTACTTCCTCAAAGTGCCATTACAGATTCACACTATGTTGCAATTTTCTGTTTCCTTTTTTATGGGATCTCACTGAGGAATGCTAACAAGCTGAAAAACTCATCCAGAGGACACAGACATATCCTTGATTCAGAACTTTATTTGGTTTTCCTTTTATGATTTTTGTTATCACATTTATTTCGCAAAGAATAGTACTACTTGAAACAACCGAGTTAGCCATGGGTGTTAATCCAAGACCGCTTGGATTTATTTTTGTTTTGGGTGCGGCTAATCATGCAGGCCATATAGAGCTGCCACCATTCGGTGTTGTATCAGCTATTTAACTAATAAGAACTGTACTATCAAAATACAGCCAATGAAGGGCCTATGAAGACTGAGCAAAGGTTGGATTGTAGTATTTTGTTCGGCTAATCATGATGGCCATGTAGACCACCCGTAACAGGGATGAAAGTGCTAAGAATAGTACTAATTGAAACAACCGAGTTAGCCATGGGTGTTAGTCTAAGACCACTCGGCTTTTTTTGGGGTTTGGGTGCAGCTAATCATGAAGGCCAGATAGACCTGCCACCATTTGGTGTTGTACAAGGTATTAAACTGCAAAGAACAGTACTACTTAACACAACCTACTTACCATGGGTCCCAGAGCATATGTTTGGTTATTATATTTTGTAAGGGTAATCATGCAGGCCATATAGACCTCCACCGATAGGGTGAGTATGAGTAACAGCTATTAAAATGCTAAGGACATTACTAATTAACACAACATAGTTACCATGGGTCACAGACCAAGAGCAGATGTCTTATTATTATATTTTGTATGGGTAATCGTCCAGGCCGTATAGACCTCACCAAATAGGGGGAGTTACAGAGATTAAAGTGCTAAGAATGGTAGTACTTAAAACACAACCTAGTTAAAATGGGTACCAGACCGCATGTCATATTATTATATTTTTTCAGGGTAATCAGGCAGGCCATATAGACCACCCCCGATAGGGGGGGGTAACAGGGATTAAAGTGCTAAGAAAAGTAATAATTAACACAAGCTAGTTATCATGGGTCCAACACCGTGCGTCTTGATGTTATACTTTGTCAGGGTAATCATGCAGGCCATATAGACGTCCCTTGATAGGGGGAGTAACAGGGATTACAGTTATAAGAATAGTACTACTTAAACACAACCTAATTACCATGGGTCCAAGACCAGATGTTTTATTATTATACTTTGTCAGGCTAATCATGCAGGCCATATAGAGCTCCAACAAAAGGGGGGGTAAGAGGGATTCAAGTGATAAAAAAAGTTTTACTTAACACAACAAAATTACCATGGGTCCCAGACCGCGTGTCTTGTTGTTATACTTTGTCAGAGTAATCATAACCGCCATATAGACCTCCACCAATAGGGGGAGTTACAGGGCTGAAAGTGCGAAGAATAGTACTACTTAACACAACCTAGTTGGGTCCAAGAAAGCATATTTAATTATTAGACTTTATCAGGGTAATTATATATCTAACAAATCTATCTATTTCTCTTCTATCCATTCTATCTAACTATCAATCTATGTATATCTATCTATCCTATCTATCAATCTATCTTCTGTCCGTGATGTTTTGAGACAGCCACTTGTGTTTCTGACAAATTTGAAGTAGGAGGACAGAACAATCATCTTCTTCCATCTCCCGTTTCCACAAATGAAGGACATATAGACCTCATCTGATAGGGGGAGTAACAGGTAAAAATCACAGCGGAATATATTATCTTATTCACATAAAGGCTTGTCTGTTCCAACCAATCAGACACCTTGAAAAAATTTTCATGCAAACTGTGAGTAATTACTTTTCCACTTAAAGTCACATCAAAAGATACATGCAAATCATCAGATGAACATTTATTTCCACCTTCCACGATAATTATTTTTACCTTTATTTTTGTTCTTATCAAATACTTTGAATACTATAGCATGAATGTAATGTCATTTTAACTTTAAGAAATTTTAACTATACTATTTTCCTCAAGGTAATAGAGCTCTTTACCACTAACTTAATCAAGTCAGAATTTATAATCCAGTCAAATATTCTGTTTTTTAACCTCTTGTAGTCATACCTCCATTATTTTTCACCTATTTGTTCACCAATTTCTTAGTGCAATATATATTGCAGAAAATTTTTTTTTATTAACACGAGAAGCTCATCTATAGGTCACGATTACACACATATATATGTATTGAAATACACACAGCTCCCCTCACCTGTTTTTTTACCCCATCGATCCCTCACAGTTGTTTGACGGAACAACTGTTTATTAGGGTTGAGCTGTCTCAATCCAATAGGTGCACTCACTCTTAATTGTTTTTCACTAAATATTTTCATCTGAAAATGTAAAAATCTAACCATTACCTGGCGGGCGGCATTACCCTTTTCCGCAAAACTCTCTGGTCCAATTCTGTGAGCTCTTTCAACACTTCCCTTAAAAAGCAAGGGCTCCAACCCCAATAGACTAGGGAGAGTGGTCTCTACAAAGGCCAGAAGCGCGTTATTCTTCACAGCCTCTGGTATACCTACCAGACGCAAATTATTGCGTCTGGACCTATTTTCAAGATCCTCTAGTTGCTGATGTTATATAATGTTTTGAAGATTTAAGTCTTCCAACTTTTTAAAGTTAGTCGCCAAAACATCCTCTAACTCAGAAACCCTTTCCTCTACTTCAAGCATTCTTGCGGAAAATTTTTGATTTCACCAGAAATATTATCCACTTTTTCCAGACTTTCTATTTTTGGTAAAAAGAGTGAGGATATTTGCTGCACTATGATGTGAGTCTCGCTAATATTTACATTCATACCTGGGGAGGCCGGTTGTGTTGTGGTCTGCATTTCAAGATTTTGTTTCGCTCTTCAATCACTTGCTTTACTGTTTGAGGCCATTTTAGAGGTATCCAAGTATTTATCCATGCAATTCACTGCACAATCCGTGCCAATCCTCAAGAAAAAGGTAATAACTTGTGAAGGTCTGTGCCTCAACGGAAGCCTCAGTGCCATTTTTTTTTTACTTTCTGTCCTTTTGTCTAACCATCATGACTGAAAGTGTGATTTAGTAGTGCCATTGCAAAAAAATAAAATAATTTAATCCATATACTTGTGATAGTGTGAGGTGGTGGAAGTGAAGAAGACAAAGAAAAAGGAATTCACAACCAATTCCTTAGGTGTTTAAAAAGAAGATTAAAAGGAGAGGGGGAGGTGAAGTTCAGTGAGGGAGAAAAAAAAAAAGGGGGGGGGGGCGACAAAGGACCGCTGTCTCAATTGATGAATGAGGCCACCGATCGGCACCACTTTACTAGAGCAGTTTTGATACCCAAATACTTGTTTTATGTGTCACAGCGCTAGATTTTTTCCCCTTTAAATATTTGTATACTTAAGTTTGAGAATTCTAAAGACCTTAATCGCTCTACCTATAGAATATATCCCATTTACTGTTTAATGAAAATGAAAATTAATTAGTTAAAGCCCTGTTGCCACACTAAGCCAACGATAAACAAGTCACATTAATATTTGTTTCCTGAGACTGTTAAAACACTTTGCATATTGACTCCTCTAGCTTTTTGCAATTTATAATTTAAATAATAATATCCAGAGGTTAGTTAACCAATGTTGGTAAAAAAAGGCAATGCCTCTTTAAGCCTCCAGGCTTCCCGGACCCAGGACCGTTAAATGCAACATGTCCTCAACCAGGGAGCAGGGACAGCAAACTAACGCCTAGATTTAGAGTTCTGCGGCCAAAGGGGTGCGTTAGCTACGCGTGCTTTTTTCTGGCCGCACCTTGGCCTAGATTTAGAGTTGGGCGGTAGCCGTGAAAACCAGCGTTAGAGGCTCCTAACGCTGGTTTTGGGCTACCGCCAGTATTTGGAGTCAGTCAGGAAAGGGTCCGCGACTTTTCCATACCGCAGATCCCCTTACATCATTTGCGTATCCTATCTTTTCAATGGGATCTTCCTAACGCCGGTATTTAGAGTCGTGGCTGAAGTGAGCGTTAGAAATCTAACGACAAAACTCCAGCCGCAGAAAAAAGTCAGTAGTTAAGAGCTTTCTGGGCTAACGCCGGTTTATAAAGCTCTTAACTACTGTGCTCTAAAGTACACTAACACCCATAAACTACCTATGTACCCCTAAACCGAGGTCCCCCCACATCGCAGCCACTCAATTAAATTTTTTAACCCCTAATCTGCCGACCGCCACCTACGTTATACTTATGTACCCCTAATCTGCTGCCCCTAACACCGCCGACCCCTATATTATATTTATTAACCCCTAACCTGCCCCCCACAACGTCGCCTCCACCTGCCTTCACTTATTAACCCCTAATCTGCCGACCGGACCACACCGCTACTATAATAAAGTTATTAACCCCTAATCCGCCTCACTCCCGCCTCAATAACCCTATAATAAATAGTATTAACCCCTAATCTGCCCTCCCTAACATCGCCGACACCTAACTTCAAGTATTAACCCCTAATCTGCCGATCGGAGTTTACTGCTAATGTAATAAATTTTTGAACCCCTAAAGCTAAGTCTAACCCTAACACTAACACCCCCCTAAGTTAAATATAATTTTTATCTAACGAAATAAATTAACTCTTATTAAATAAATTATTCCTATTTAAAGCTAAATACTTACCTGTAAAATAAACCCTAATATAGCTACAATATAAATTATAATTATATTATAGCTATTTAAGGATTTATATTTATTTTACAGGCAACTTTGTATTTATTTTAACCAGGTACAATAGCTATTAAATAGTTAAGAACTATTTAATAGCTAAAAGAGTTAAAATAATTACAAAATTACCTGTAAAATAAATCCTAACCTAAGTTACAATTAAACCTAACACTACACTATCAATAAATTAATTAAATACAATACCTACAATTATCTATAATTAAACCTAACACTACACTATCAATAAATTAATTAAATACAATACCTACAAATAAATACAATGAAATAAACTAACTAAAGTACAAAAAATAAAAAAGAACTAAGTTACAAAAAATAAAAAAATATTTACAAACATTAGAAAAATATTACAACAATTTTAAACTAATAAAATAACAAAGCCCCCCAAAATAAAAAAATGCCCTACCCTATTCTAAGATAACAAAGTTCAAAGCTCTTTTACCTTGCCAGCCCTGAAAAGGGCCCATTGCGAGGCATGCCCCAAAGAATTCAGCTCTTTTGCCTGTAAAAAAACCACATACAATACCCCCCCCCAACATTACAACCCACCACCCACATACCACTAATCTAACCCAAACCACCCTTAAATAAACCTAACACTAAGCCCCTGAAGATCTCCCTACCTTGTCTTCACCTCACCGGGTCCTGATCTGTCCAGAAGAGGGTCCGAAGTCTTGATCCAAGCCCAAGTGGGGGGCTGAAGAGTGACGTCCATCTTCGGGCTGAAGTCTGGATCCAAGCGGCGGCTAAAGAACTCCATCATCGGGCTGAAGTCGGAAGTCCATCATCGGGATGAAGTCTTCTATCAAGCCGCATCTTCAATCTCTTTTTCTTCCGGAGCGGAGAGGAGTCATCTTCTTCCAAGCCGACGCGGAACTTCCTCTTCAACCGACGCCTACTCGCCGAATGAAGGTTCCTTTAAATGACGTCATCCAAGATGGCGTCCCTCGAATTCCGATTGGCTGATAGGATTCTATCAGCCAATCGGAATTAAGGTAGGAATATTATGATTGGCTGATGGAATCAGCCAATCAGAATCAAGTTCAATCCGATTGGCTGATCCAATCAGCCATTCAGATTGAGTTCGCATTCTATTGGCTGATCGGAACAGCCAATAGAATGCAAGCTTAATCTGATTGGCTGATTGGATCAGCCAATCAGATTGAACTTGAATCTGATTGGCTGATTCCATCAGCCAATCAGAATTTTTCTACCTTAATTCCGATTGGCTGATAGAATCCTATCAGCCAATCGGAATTCGATTGACGCCATCTTGGATGACGTCCCTTAAAGGAACCTTCATTCTTCAGTTGGACGTCGAACGAAGAGGATGGGTCCGCGCCGGAGGTCTTCAAGATCAGCCGCTCGTCATCCGATGGAACAACATAGAAGATGCGGCTTGGATGAAGATGTTTGCCGGTCCGGATGTCCTCTTCTGCCCGGATAGGATGAAGATTTCTTCCCGAAGATGGACTTCTTCATTTGCCGCTTGGATCCAGACTTCAGCCCGAGGATGGACGTCACTCTTCAGCCCCCTGCTTGGGCTTGGATCAAGACTTTGGACCCTTTTCTGGACCGATCGGTGAACCCGGTGAGGTGAAGACAAGGTAGGAAGATCTTCAGGGGCTTAGTGTTAGGTTTATTTAAGGGGGGTTTGGGTTAGATTAGGGGTATGTGGGTGGTGGGTTGTAATGTTGGGGGGGTATTGTATGTTTTTTTTTTTACAGGCAAAACAGCTGAATTCTTTGGGGCATGCCCCGCAAAGGGCCCTTTTCAGGGCTGGTAAGGTAAAAGAGCTTTGAACGTTTGTAATTTAGAATAGGGTAGGGCATTTTTTTATTTTGGGGGTCTTTGTTATTTTATTAGGGGGCTTAGAGTAGGTGTAATTAGTTTAAAATTGTTGTAATGTTTTTCTAATGTTTGTAAATATTTTTTTATTTTTTGTACTTTAGTTAGATTATTTCATTGTATTTATTTGTAGATATTGTATTTAATTAATTTATTGATAGTGTAGTGTTAGGTTTAATTGTAACTTAGGTTAGGATTTATTTTACAGGTAATTTTGTAATTATTTTAACTATTTTAGCTATTAAATAGTTCTTAACTATTTAATAGCTATTGCACCTGGTTAAAATAAATAAAAGTTACCTGTAAAATAAATATAAATCCTAAAATAGCTATAATATAATTATAATTTATATTGTAGCTATATTAGGATTTATTTTACAGGTAAGTATTTAGCTTTAAATAGGAATAATTTATTTAATAAGAGTTAATTTATTTAGTTAGATTTAAATTATATTTAATTTAGGGGGGTGTTAGTGTTAGGGTTAGACTTAGCTTTAGGGGTTAATACATTTATTAGAATAGTGGTGAGCTCCAGTCGGCAGATTAGGGGTTAATGTTTGAAGTTAGGTGTCGGCGATGTTAGGGAGGGCAGATTAGGGGTTAATACTATTTATTATAGGGTTATTGAGGCAGGAGTGAGGCGGATTAGGGGTTAATAACTTTATTATAATAGCGATGCGGTCCGCTCAGCAGATTAGGGGTTAATAAGTGTAGGCAGGTGGAGGCGACGTTGTGGGGGGCAGATTAGGGGTTAATAAATATAATATAGGGGTCGGCGGTGTTAGGGGCAGCAGATTAGGGGTACATAGGGATAATGTAAGTATCGGCGGTTTACGGAGCGGCAGATTAGAGGTTAAAAAAATATGCAGGTGTCAGCGATAGCGGGGGCGGCAGAATAGGGGTTAATAAGTGTAAGGTTAGGTTTAATTGTAACCCCTGCATATTATTTTTAACCCCTAATCTGCCGCTCCATACACCCCCGCCACCTACATTATCCCTATGTACCCCTAATCTGCTGCCCTAACATCGCCGCCCCCTATATTATATTTATTAACCCCTAATCTGCCGCCCCCAACGTCGCCTCCACCTAACTACACTTATTAACCCCTAATCTGCCGACCGGACTTGAGCGCTACTATAATAAATGTATTAACCCCTAATCCGCCTCACTCCCGCCTCAATAACCCTATAATAAATAGTATTAACCCCTAATCTGCCCTCCCTAACATTGCCAACACCTAACTTCAACTATTAACCCCTAATCTGCCGACAGGAGCTCACCGCTACTCTAATAAATGTATTAACCCCTAAAGCTAAGTCTAACTTTAACCCTAACACCCCCCTAAATTAAATATAATTTAAATCTAACGAAATAAATTAACTCTTATTAAATAAATTATTCCTATTTAAAGCTAAATACTTACCTGTAAAATAAACCCTAATATAGCTACAATATAAATTATAATTTTATTATAGCTATTTTAGGATTAATATTTTTTTTACAGGCAACTTTGTATTTATTTTAACCAGGTACAACAGCTATTAAATAGTTAAGAACTATTTAATAGCTAAAATAGTTAAAATAATTACAAAATTACCTGTAAAATAAATCCTAACCTAAGTTACAATTAAACCTAACACTACACTATCAATAAATAAATTAAATAAAATACCTACAATTACCTACAATTAAACCTAACCCAAAGTCTTCATCCTATCCGGGAAGAAGAGGTGACGTCCAACTGAAGAATGACGGTTCCTTTAAGGGTAGTCATCCAAGATGGCGTCCCTCGAATTCCGATTGGCTAATAGGATTCTATCAACCAATCGGAATTAAGGTAGGAAAATTCTGATTGGCTGATGGAATCAGCCAATCAGAATCAAGTTCAATCCGATTGGCTGATCCGATCAGCCAATCAGATTGAGCTCGCATTCTATTGGACGATAGAATCCTATCAGCCAATCGGAATTCGAGGGACGCCATCTTGGATGACGTCCCTTAAAAAACCCATCATTCTTCAGTTGGACGCCGTCGGAACAAGATTGATGGAGCCGTTCCTCATCGGATGAAGATAGAAGATGCCGCTTGGATCAAGATGGTTGCCGGTCTGGATTGCCTCTTCTTCCCGGATAGGATGAAGACTTTGGAGCCTCTTCTGGACCTCTTCAGCTGCAGGATTATGGATCGCCAGCCCCCGCTTGGGTTGGATGAAGATTTTGGAGCCAGGACCGATCGGTGATACCCGGTGAGGTGAAGATAAGGTAGGAAGATCTTCAGGGGCTTAGTGTTAGGTTTATTTAAGGGGGGTTTGGGTTAGATTAGGGGTATGTGGGTGGTGGGTTGTAATGTTGGGGGGGTATTGTATGTGTTTTTTTACAGGCAAAAGAGCTGAATTTCTTGGGGCATGCCCCGCAAAGGGCCCTGTTCAGGGCTGGTAAGGTAAAAGAGCTTTGAACTTTTTTAATTTAGAATAGGGTAGGGCATTTTTTTATTTTGGGGGGCTTTGTAATTTCATTAGGAGGCTTAGAGTAGGTGTAATTAGTTTAAAATTGTTGTAATATTTTTCTAATGTTTGTAAAAAAAAATTTATTTTTTGTAACTTAGTTCTTTTTTATTTTTTGTACGTTAGTTAGTTTATTTAATTGTAGGTAATTGTAGGTATTTTATTTAATTTATTTATTGATAGTGTAGTGTTGGGTTTAATTGTAACTTAGGTTAGGATTTATTTTACAGGTAATTTTGTAATTATTTTAACTATTTTAGCTATTAAATAGTTCTTAACTATTTAATAGCTATTGTACCTGGTTAAAATAAATAAAAGTTACCTGTAAAATAAATATAAATCCTAAAATAGCTATAATATAATTATAATGTATATTGTAGCTATATTAGGGTTTATTTTACAGGTAAGTATTTAGCTTTAAATAGGAATAAGTTATTTAAAAATAGTTAATTTTTTTCGTTAGATTTAAATTATATTTAATTTAGGGGGGTGTTAGGGTTAGGGTTAGACTTAGCTTTAGGGGTTAATCCATTTATTACAGTAGCGGCGAGATTCGGTCGGCAGATTAGGGGTTAATAATTGAAGTTAGGTGTCGGCGATGTTAGGGAGGGCAGATTAGGGGTTAATACTATTTATTATAGGGTTATTGAGGCGGGAGTGAGGCGGATTAGGGGTTAATAACTTTTTTATAGTAGCGGTGCAGTCCGCTCGGCAGATTAGGGGTTAATAAGTGTAGGCAGGTGGAGGCGACGTTGAGGGGGCAGATTAGGGGTTAATAAATATAATATAGGGGTCGGCGGTGTTAGGGGCAGCAGATATGGGGTACATAAGGATAACGTAGGTAGCGGCGCTTTGCGGTCGGCAGATTAGGGGTTAATTATTGTAGGTAGCTGGCGGCGACATTGTGGGGGGCAGGTTAGGGGTTAATAAATATAATATAGGGGTCGGCGGTGGTTAGGGGCAGCAGATTAGGGGTACATAAGTATAACGTAGGTGGCGGTCGGCAGATTAGGGGTTACAATTTTTTTATCGAGTGGCGCGATGTGGGGGGGCCTCGGTTTAGGGGTACATAGGTAGTTTATGGGTGTTAGTGTACTTTAGAGCACAGTAGTTAAGAGCTTTATAAACTGGCGTTAGCCCAGAAAGCTCTTAACTACTGACTTTTGTTTGCGGCTGGAGTTTTGTCGTTAGATTTCTGACGCTCACTTCAGCCAAGACTCTAAATACCGGCGTTAGAAAGATCCCATTGAAAAGATAGGATACGCAATTGACGTAAGGGGATCTGCGGTATGGAAAAGTCGCGGCTGGAAAGTGAGCGTTAGACCCTTTCCTGACTGACTCCAAATACCAGAGGGCGGTAAAAACCAGCGTTAGGAGCCTCTAACGCTGGTTTTGACGGCTACCGCCCAACTCTAAATCTAGGCCATAGAAAGCTTCAGCCTATGAGAGAGTTAATAGCACGTACCTTTAATAAGAATTATATAATTCTCTCCTCTTCCCGCTATGCTATATAGACCAGAGCTTTACTTATGATGCTGCTAAGAGTTAATTTACCAATCTAGGTGAATCCAAGTAATATCTTTCTAATTTTTAAGGTTTTCCTTTCTTTTTTCTACAGCAACAAGCAAAGTGGACAAATATAGAGCGTGAAGGCCTTTTCCTAAATATCATAGAGATCTAGCCGGTTATATCCTTTCACTGACAGTGCTTAATAGTAGTCAACAATTGCAATGATAATATTAGCGCTTCACATTCTGAAACTTCTTTTGAGTTCACCTAGGAAAAAAGTAATTTGTTGCCAAAACCAAATATGACACAATGTTTTCTTATTTTCAGACAGTTATCTACAATTTAACAATTAATACTCTATGTGTTAATTCCCTTAAGCCATTCTATCTTAAATTTGATACTATATTTTATGTATCAAACAGCCATATAACAATTTACACATGTAAATAAGCAACAGCAGTGTCCTGAGATTTGACCCAGATCCCCCAGAGAGAGATCTCCTTAAGTCAAGGCACAGTACCAGGTTTTTTGGCCGAAGCAGCCCCCCTCACGCAGCACCCATGGGAAAGGGGGCCACTGAGTCCAACCAAAGCTCCTGGCTTAGGGTACCTACACAAGATGTACCGAGCTTTGCTCACCGCCCGTATCCTGCAGACACCAGGCAAACCAATGGCTTTCTCACCGCCTGGTGACACCAGTGGTCAAATACCAGGAAGCAGTGCTGCACCCCCCTCCCTGAGCTCCCATCTATAGGTTCTTAAATATGTAAAATTAGACCATTCCTTCAAAGAGAAAGCCTGAGGGCAGGGAGAGTAAAGGTAAGACCAGCAAAAATTCCGCTTATAAAGCTATACCCGGTCTCAAGTCAGAAGCCTCTATGTGGGTCCGTTAGTCTTTTCAAATTGTGACACAGCATCCACATCCACAAATAGGTTAATAAACTCTCCCAACCACCTCCGTAAGTCATTATGCTGTAGTAGATACAGAGCAGCAGAAGAGGTACACCCCCTTTACACTATGCCCACCGGGGGGGAAGGGGGGGTGAGAAAGTCGAGAATTAGTCCCCAGCAACAAAGGTTAAATAGATATTCTCTGCGTCGCGCAGACAGGACTGGGAGAACAAAAACTAACCGCCGTCTTTCCCCTCTCCTGAAGCGAGATTAATAAGCCGACTTGGTTTTTCGTGGGGCAGCGCCGTGAGCAGCGTGTGGCCCCCCTCGCGCAGCACCCATGGTAGGGGGGAGGGTGGCTGTAGACTAGGCTGTCCCAGTTGCGATGGCAAATTTTTACCGTGGTAGACAGTTAGATGCATGGGGTTCCGGTAGCGTGTATTCTGTGCTAAGCAAACCCTCCCTGGTCTGTGCGTTTAAGCGCGATAGTTCCCCGCCAATGATTTGCAGGGAAAACACGGAGCGAGTGTTCATGCGACCTGACACATACGCTCCTCCCCCGGAACCTCCGACCCTGCCCATTGTCAGATCTTATACATTTTAAGACTCCATATGGGGCTGTGTCAGCAATAAACCTTTCAGTGGCTAACACTGCATCATTCTTGTTTTTCAGAAAATATACAAATACTGCACCAGAATAATAATCAGTGAATAATATTGTGTATCTGAAACCTTCTCTAGCTTGTGGTTCTATAGGACCTGCTAAATCAGTATGTACTAGTTCTAATGTAGCTGTGGCTCGGGTATCAGGTTCTCTGTTCCTACTCTGAACAAATTTTCCCTGAGTGTAAACTTCACAGTTTAAACTAGACTTATCAATCTTACCTTTAATTGTCATTCCTTCTACCACATTTTGTAGTTTTGCAATATCATCATAATTACAGTGACCTAAAATTTCATGCCACATTTGAATATCATAACATCCATGACAACTGTCATCATTTTCAACAAAAGTATTCAGATAGTAAAGTCTACTGTATTTCTGGATCGTGAATTTGGTACCGTTCTTATGAATGAGTTCATTCCTGCCTTGCTGGAAGTTAACTGATGCTCCACTGTTTGTTGCTGTCTCTGCAGAAAAGATGTCTTGAGGATACGTAAGTACGTACAATGCATTCTTCAGTGTCATCTTCATTCGGTTTCCCTCGCTGTCAAGTAGACAAACCTCTGCATCGCCTCTTCTCAGTGCCACGCCTGTTGTCTTTTTCCCATCTGCGAGCTCCATTGTATGTTTCTCCGGTTTAAACGTTGTGTCAAAGTTCTTAAACTTTCCAATATCAGTAATTATATGGAATGTTGCTCCTGTATCAACCATTAGTCCTTTTGGTATTATCCCATCTAGCTGGTTATCTTTAATTTTGAAAGCAAATGAGTGTCTGTCGTCTGCTTCATCTGTTGCTTGCCTGACATTGTCTCTCTTTTTGCTCCTGCAATTTGCATCTTTGTGTGTTGGGCTCTTGCAATAGCTACACCACAATGATTGACCTTTATTTGTATTGTTTGAACACTCTCTGGCCCTGTGTCTCTTTTTGCCGCAATTGTAACACACAATGTTAGAGTCATTTCTCACTTTAAATCTTGAAGTTGTGTTACTCACTTTTAAAACATTATCTTCATTTTTACTAGTGCGGTATTTTTCAGTATCCTCAAAACTTCTCAACTGCGTTTTAAACTCTGCAAAAGTTACTTTTCCATCACCCTGTGTAATGTGTATGTCAAACGGTTTAAATGATTCAGGCAAACCTTTCAAAATCATTGCAATCAACAATCCGTCACTTAATGTTTTTCCCGCATTTCTCAGTGCTGTAATGACTGTCTCTGCATGTATAATATAGTCTGTCACACTCTCATTTACAGTTTTCTGAAGAGATGTTAGTTCAGTGTATAAACTAATTATGCAGGGCTTTCGTTTACCTGCATAATAGTCTCTCAATATTTGAAGAGCCTTTCTTCCATCATCAGCTGCTTCTCTCATAATCAGAGACAAACGTTTATCATCTAAACACTGAATTAATTCAGCATAAGCTTCCTCATTCTTACTGTGATCTTCATCCTCCTCTTCAGTGTCTGCAGGCATAAGCTTCCTCATTCTTACTGTGATCTTCATCCTCCTCTTCAGTGTCTGCAGGCACACTCAAGATGGTTTCTTTCAGCTTCAGCAATCTCAGATGTCCCAAGAACTTAGTCTCCCAAAGTTCATAATTCTTTTCATCTCCATCAAAGCAAAGTCTGCTCCATCGGTTTCCTGCATCCCTCCTGGGCCCATAACCTGTTGCCATTCTGTTATTATTAGGGTAGGATAACCGGATATATAAATTATTTTCTATAAAGATGGAGGAAAAATCACACAGGCACTTCTTGCTTCTATGTCTTTTATTTTTCCTACACTGCTTCTGCTTCCTGTGTCAGGAGGAAGGAGGAGGTAACAACATAAAATAAACTTTATTTACACTTCTGTTAACATACAATCGCCTAGATTTAGAGTTTTGTCAGGTAAAAAGCCGCGTAGCTAACGCTGCTTTTTTTCCCAACGCACACTTCCAATAACTCTGGTATTTAGAGTTGTCTGAGGGGCTGCGTTGAGCTTAACTTAGCTCCACTTCAACCCTCAATACCAGCGGATGGAAGACCTCTTCTTTGCCGCTTAGATCAAGACTTCGCCCGAATGGAGGACCTCTTCTTTGCCGCTTAGATCAAGACTTCTACCGGATGGAGGACATTTTCTTGCTCCGCTTGGATGAAGAATTCGGCTCGGCTGGGTGAAGACGACTCAAGGTAGGGAGATCTTCAGGGGGTTAGTGATAGGTTTTTTTAAGGGGGGTTTGGGTGGGTTAGAGTAGGTGTATGTGGGTGGTGGGTTGTAATGTTGGGGGGGTATTGTATTTTTATTTTCAGGCAAAAGAACTGATTACATTGGGGCAAGGCCCCGCAAAAAGCCCTTTTAAGGGCTGGTAAAAGAGCTAATTACTTTTGTATTTTAGAATAGGGTAGGGAATTTTTTATTTTGGGGGGCTTTTTTATTTTATTAGGGGGCTTAGATTAGGTGTAATTATTTTAAACTGCTTGTAATTCTTTTTTATTTTTTGTAATTTAGTGTTTGTTTTTTTGTATTATCGAATAGTTTATTTAATTGTATTTAATTGTAGGTAATTTATTTAATTAATTTAATAATAGTGTAGTGTTAGGTTTAATTGTAACTTAGGTTAGGATTTATTTTACAGGTACTTTTGTACTTATTTTAACTAGGTAGCTATTAAATAGTAACTATTTAATAGCTATTGTACCTAGTTAAAATAAATACATAGTTGCCTGTAAAATAAATATAAATCCTAAAATAGCTACACTGTAACTATTAGTTGTATTGTAGGTATATTAGGGTTTATTTTATAGGTAATTATTTAGTTTTACATAGGAATAATTTAGTTAATTTTAGGAATATTATTTCGTTTAATTTAAATTATATTTATGTTAGGGGGGTGTAAGGGTAAGGGTTAGAGTTAGGTTTAGGGGTTAATACATTTATTATAGTGGCGGCGAGGTCAAGTTGGCAGATTAGGTGTTAATAAGTGTAGTAACGTAGCGGCGACGTTGGGGGGGGCAGATTAGGGGTTAATAAATATAATATAGGGGTCGGCGATGTTAGGGGCATCAGATTAGGGGTTATAGGGATAATGTAGGTGGCGGCGGTGTCAGGTCGTTAGATTAGGGGTTAAAAAAATATTTTATAGTGGTGACGATGTGGGGGGTGCCTCAGTTTAGGGGTACATAGGTAGTTTACCCATAAAGCTCTTAACTACTGACTTTTTTGTTGTTAGGAGTCTTGTCGGTAGAGGCTCTACCGCTCACTTCTCCTAAGACTCCAAATACCAGCGTTAGGCAGATCCCATTGAAAATATAGGATACGCAATTGGCGTAAGGGGATCTGCGGTAGCCTAGAATCGCGGTAGGGAAGTGAGCAGTAGACCTGTACCTACCTGACTCTAAATACCAGTGGGCGGCCAAAAGCAGCGTTAGGAGCTCTAGCTTGGTGGCGATATGACGAACAATTCAAATTGCATTGCATCCAAATGTGTTGGGATGATAGGGATATGGGCATATGGCTCGAGATCATGACACCTTTGAGATCGGGGCAGTCCTTTCAAGTCGGGGAGGCCTCCACGAGTGGGGGCACTGGTGCCGGTACCGCTGTCTCAATGCAAAATGGTTTGTGCTTTCAGTTTAATGAGAGCCAATGCCGATTCGGGTCGTCCTGTAAATATAAACATGAGTGCTCGGGCTGTGGAGCTTTGCACTCTTTCACAAAATGTTTTAAAAAGGGCAGATCAGGGGTCAGAGCAGGAGAGGTGGCTGTTTTGGGGCTAGATGTTGGTGAACGTAGTAAAGATGGCACCTTGGCTAAGGCGATACGCCAAGGTCCGGGGAAAGTGAAGGATGCGGAATTGTTGTTGTCTGGGTTTAGTTCTGGGTTTCGGATTCCGTTTGTTGAGATGGCGAGTTTGCGGGTTTCTAAGAATTTGATTTTGGCTAGGGAACATCCGGGAATTGTAAGGGAGAAGTGGTATGAAGGAAGAGGCGTTGGGAAGGATGGGTGGCCCCTTTCGTGCGTTGCCGTTAAAGAACTTAAGGTTGTCTCCTTTGGGAGTTGTGCCAAAAAAGGTTCCTGGGCAATTCCACATGATACACCATTTATCTATCTGAAAGGGGCTTCCATCAATGATGGGATTGATGTGGGGTTGTCAGCAGTGATGTCGCAAATAGTTCGCCGACGAATAGTTCCCGGCGAACATAGCATGTTCGCGTTCGCCACTGCGGGCGAACATATGCGATGTTCGATCTGCCCCCTATTCGTCATCATTGAGTAAACTTTGACCCTGTATCTCACAGTCTGCAGACACATTCCAGCCAATCAGCAGCAGACCCTCCCTCCCAGACCCTCCCAGCTCCTGAACAGCAGCCATTTTAGATTCATTCGGAAGCTGCATTGTTAGTGAGAGGAGGGACAGTGTAGCTGCTGGTGATTTAATAGGGAAATTGATAGCTAGGCTAGTGTATTCAGTGTCCACTACAGTCCTGAAGGACTCATCTGATCTCTGCTGTAAGCACAGCACCCCAAAAAGCCCTTTTTTTCCCCTGTGAAATCTAATTGCAGTTGCCTGCCTGCCAAGCCACTTGCCAGTGCCACCACTCATATCTGGTGTAACAGTAGTGTAAATTTAAAAAAAAAAAACTTTTTGGACTGTGAAACATCAGTCTGCTAGTGTAATCTAATTGCAGTTGCCTACCTGCCAGCATGTGTGCCAGGTCCACTTGCCCAGTGCCACCACTCATATCTGGTGTAACAGTAGTGTAAATTTAAAAAAAAAAAACTTTTTTGACTGTTAAACATCAGTCTGCTAGTGTAATTTAATTGCAGTTGCCTGACTGCCAGTGTGTGTGCCAGGCCCACTTACCCAGTGCCACACCACTCATATCTGGTGTAACAGTAGTGTAAATTTAAAAAAAAAACTTTTTTGACTGTGAAACATCAGTCTGCTAGTGTAATCTAATTGCAGTTGCCTGCCTGCCAGCAAGTGTGCAAGGCCCACTTACCCAGTGCCACACCACTCATATCTGGTGTAACAGTAGTGTAAATTTAAAAAAAAAACTTTTTTGACTGTGAAACATCAGTCTGCTAGTGTAATCTAATTGCAGTTGCCTGCCTGCCAGCAAGTGTGCAAGGCCCACTTGCCCAGTGCCACCACTCATATCTGGTGTAACAGTAGTGTAAATTAAAAAAAAAAACTTTTTTTGACTGTGAAACATCAGTCTGCTAGTGTAATCTAATTGCAGTTGCCTACCTGCCAGCATGTGTGCCAGGCCCACTTGCCCAGTGCCACCACTCATATCTGGTGTAACAGTAGTGTAAATTTAAAAAAAAAAAACTTTTTTGACTGTGAAACATCAGTCTGCTAGTGTAATCTAATTGCAGTTGCCTGCCTGCCAGTGTGTGTGCCAGGCCCACTTACCCAGTGCCACACCACTCATATCTGGTGTAACAGTAGTGTAAATTTAAAAAAAAAAACTTTTTTGACTGTGAAACATCAGTCTGCTAGTGTAATCTAATTGCAGTTGCCTACCTGCCAGCATGTGTGCGAGGCCCACTTGCCCAGTGCCACCACTCATATCTGGTGTAACAGTAGTGTAAATTTAAAAAAAAGCCTTTTTTTCCCCTGTGTAATCTAATTGCAATTGCCTGCCTGCCAAGCCACTTGCCAGTGCCACCACTCATATCTGGTGTAACAGTAGTGTAAATTAAAAAAAAAAAAAACCCTTTTTTGACTGTGAAACATCAGTCTGCTAGTGTAATCTAATTGCAGTTGCCTACCTGCCAGCATGTGTTCCAGGCCCACTTGCCCAGTGCCACCACTCATATCTGGTGTAACAGTAGTGTAAATTTAAAAAAAAAAAACTTTTTTGACTGTGAAACATCAGTCTGCTAGTGTAATCTAATTGCAGTTGCCTACCTGCCAGAGTGTGTGCCAGGCCCACTTGCCCAGTGCCACCACTCATATCTGGTGTAACAGTAGTGTAAATTTAAAAAAAAAAATTGTTTTGACTTTGAAACATCAGTCTGCTTCTGTAATCTAATTGCAGTTGCCTGCCTGCCAGCGTGTGTGCCAGGCCCACTTGCCCAGTTCCACCACTCATATCTGGTGTAACAGTAGTGTAAATTTAAAAAAAAAAAACTTTTTTGACTGTGAAACATCAGTCTGCTAGTGTAATCTAATTGCAGTTGCCTACCTGCCAGAGTGTGTGCCAGGCTCACTTGCCCAGTGCCACCACTCATATCTGGTGTAACAGTAGTGTAAATTTTAAAAAAAAAATTGTTTTGACTGTGAAACATCAGTCTGCTTCTGTAATCTAATTGCAGTTGCCTGCCTGCCAGCGTGTGTGCCAGGCCCACTTGCCCAGTTCCACCACTCATATCTGGTGTAACAGTAGTGTAAATTTAAAAAAAAAAAAAACTTTTTCGACTGTGAAACATTAGTCTGCTTGTGTAATCTAATTGCAGTTGCCTGCCTGCCAGCATGTGTGCCAGGCTCACAGCATATACTGTGCCCACTTTCCCAGTGCCCCCACTCATATCTGGTGTAACAGTAGTGTAAATTAAAAAAAAACTTTTTTGACTGTGAAACATTAGTCTGCTTGTGTAATCTAATTGCAGTTGCCTGCCAGCGTGTGTGCCAGGCCCACTTGCCCAGTGCCACCACTCATATCTGGTGTAACAGTAGTGTAAATTTAAAAAAAAAAAAACTTTTTTGACTTTGAAACATCAGTCTGCTAGTGTAATCTAATTGCAGTTGCCTGCCTGCTAGCGTGTGTGCCAGGCTCACAGCGTATACTGTGCCCACTTGCCCAGTGCCCCACTCATATCTGGTGTAACAGTAGTGTAAATTAAAAAAAATAACTTTTTTGACTTTGAAACATCAGTCTGCTAGTGTAATCAAATTGCAGTTTTCTGCTTGCTAGCGTGTGTGCCAGGCCTACTTGCCCAGTGCCACCACTCATATCTGGTGTAACAGTAGTGTAAATTTAAAAAAATAAAACATTTTTGACTGTGAAACATCAGTCTGCTTGTGTAATCTAATTGCAGTTGCCTGCCTGCCAGCGTGTGTGCCAGGCTCACAGCATATACTGTGCCCACTTGCCCAGTGCCACCACTCATATCTGGTGTAACAGTAGTGTAAATTTAAAAACAAAAAACTTTTTGGACTGTGAAACATCAGTCTGCTTTTTTGTGTCAGGCTTGCAGCGTATACTGGGCCCACTTGCCCAGTGCCACCACTCATATCTTGTTTAATAGTAGTGTAAGTGTACATTTAAAAACAAAAAAAATGTTTTGGAATGTGAAACATCAGTCTGCTTTTTTGTTTCAGGCTCACAGCTTATACTGGGCCCACTTGCCCAGTGCCACCACTCATATCTTGTTTAATAGTAGTGTAAGTGTACATTTAAAAACAAAAAAAAAACTTTTTGGACTGTGAAACATCAGTCTGCTTTTTTGTTTCAGGCTCACAGCTTATACTGGGTCCACTCGCCCAGTGCCACCACTCATATCTTGTTTAATAGTAGTGTAAGTGTACATTTAAAAAAAAATGACAGGCAGAGGCAGGCCACCCCACAGGTGGCGTCATGGTTGTGGTGCTGTGATTCCCTTTGGCACTAGAACAATGCCCAGTGTTCAGAGGCCACGTCCCATGAACTTGAAAAGTTCTGAGGAGGACATAGTTGACTTTATAACACAGGACACCCAATCTTCTATAGCTTACTCTCCGAACCTTGACGCACCATCCTCCTCCAGCTTATCTTCGGGCACCTCTCAAGTTATCACTCGCCCGTCTGCCACCACCACCAACACTAGCACCACACCCGCTTCACTTGATCTGTCAGAGCAGTTTTTTACACATCAGTTGGAAGAAATGAGTGATGCGCAACCATCATTGACAGAGGATGTAGATAACAGTCATATGTCTCAGTCAGGCAGCATTACAGACATGGACGTACGGTGTGATGATGATGATGATGTTGTACCCGCTGCTGCTTCCTTTGTTGATTTGTCAGATACAAGTGAAGCGGTTGATGATGACTATGCGTAAGTGGATGTCACGTGGGTGCCGGCTAGAAGAGAAGAAGAACAGGGGGAAAGTTCAGATGGGGAGACAGAGAGGAGGAGGAGGAGACGAGTTGGAAGCAGGGGGAGGTCTTCGCAAGGAGCTAGTGGCACAGTCAGACAGCATGCATCGACACCCGGGGTCAGCCAGACAGCAAGCCAATCAACGCATGCTGTTGCCACCACCAAAATGCTGTCATCGCAGAGCTCAGCAGTGTGGCATTTTTTTTGTGTGTCTGCCTTTGACAACAGCGATGCCATTTGCAACCTGTGCCAAAAGAGTCGTGGGAAGTCCAACACCCACCTAGGTACAACTGCTTTGCGAAGGCACATGATCGCACATCACAAACGCCTATGGGATCAACACATGAGTAGAAGCAGCACACATAGTCAAAGCCGCCATCCTCTTCCTGGTTCAGCATCTTCAGCCACGTCAACCACTGCTGTCTTCCTTGCCCCCTCTCAACCATCCGCCACTCCGTCTCTCTTCCGGAGAAGTTCATGCTCATCTGCCCACAATCAGGTGTCTGTCAAGGACATGTTTGAGCTTAAGAAGCCAATGTCACAAAGTCACCCACCCCCTTGCCCGGTTTCTGACAGCTGGCTTGTCTGAACTGTTAGCCCACCAGCTTTTATCATACAAGCTGGTGGAGTCTGAGGTGTTCAAAAAATTTGTAGCTATTGGGACACCGCAGTGGAAGGTACCTGGACGAAATTTCTTTGCACAAAAGGCAATCCCCAATCTGTACTCAATTGTCCGAAATGAAGTAATGGTATATCTGGCACACAGTGTTGGGGCAAAGGTCCATATGACCATTGATAGCTGGTTTGCAAAGCATGATCAGGGCAGGTATATCACCTACACTGCGCATTGGGTAAACCTGCTGATGGATGCCAAGCATGGAATGCATGGCTCTTCAGAGGAGGAATTGGTGACACCGCCACGACTTGCAGGCAGGCCTGCTGCCACCTCCTCTACTCCTCCTACTCCATCCTCTTCCTTAACCTCCTCGGCTGAGTCCTCTTCTGCTGCTGTGTCTTGCTCCACATCAACGGCACCCCCCAGCTCCGCAGGTACTATTCCACATCCCGGATATGGCAGTGTCACGCCTTCTTGGGGTTGACTTGCCTGAAAGCAGAGAGTCACACCGGACCAGCACTCCTGTCCGCCCTGAACGCACAGGTGGATCAGTGGCTGACTCCACACCAACTGGAGATCGGCAAAGTGGTTTCTGACAATGGAAGTAATTTGGTGGTGGCATTGAAATTGGGCAAGTTGAAACATGTGCCGTGCATGGCACATGTGTGTAATCTGATCTACAACGTTTTGTGCATAAGTACCCAGGCTTTCAGGATGTCCTGAAGCAGGCCAGGAAGGTGTGTGGCCATTTGAGGCGTTCCTACACGGCCATGGCGCACTTTTCCGATATCCAGTGGTGAAACAACATGCCAGTGAGGCGCTTGATTTGCGACAGCCCGACACGTTGGAATTCAACACTCCTAATGTTCGAACGCCTGCTCCAACAAGAAAAAGCCATTAACGAGTATTTGTATGACCGGGGTGCTAGGACAGCCTCTACGGAGCTGGGAATTTTTTTGCCATGTTACTGGGCGCTCATGCGCAATGCCTGTAGGCTCATGTGTCCTTTTGTGGAGGTGACAAACCTAGTCAGTCGCACCGAAGGCACCATCAGCGACATCATACCATTTGTTTTCTTCCTGGAGCGTGCCCTGCGAAGAGTGCTGGATCAGGCCATAGATGAGCGTGAAGAGGAAGAGTTGTGGTCACCATCACCACCAGAAACAGCCTTATCAGCATCGCTTGCTGGACCAGCGGCAACGCTGGAAGAGGATTGTGAGGAAGAGGAGTCAGAGGAGGAATGTGGCTTTGAGGAGGAGGAGGAAGACCAACCACAACAGGCATCCCAGGGTGCTCGTTGTCACCTATCTGGTACCTGTGGTGTTGTACGTGGCTGGGGGAAAGAAGATACCTTCAGTGAGATCACTGAGGACGAGGAACGGGACATGAGTAGCTCGGCATCCAACCTTGTGCAAATGGGGTCTTTCATGCTGTTGTGCCTGTTGAGGGACCCTTGTATAAAAAAGCTGAAGGAGAATGACCTGTACTGGGTGTCCACGCTACTAGACCCCCGGTATAAGCATAAAGTGCCTGAAATGTTACCGAATTACCACAAGTCGGAAAGGATGCAGCAGTTTCAAAATAAATTAAAAAGTACGCTTTACACAGTGTATAAGGGTGATGTCACAGCATAAAGGGAATCTTACAGGGGAAGAGGTGAAAGTAATCCTACGACTCCCACGACCATGCCGGCAAGCACAAGATGCTTTACAGACATGTTGTTGATGGAGGACATGCAGAGCTTTTTAACTCCTATGCATAGCCACAGCCCTTCAGGGTCCACCCCCAGAGAACGACTCGACCGACAGGTAGCAGACTACCTCGCCTTAACTGCAGATCTCGACACTCAGAGGAGCGATGAACCCCTTGACTACTGGGTGTGCAGGCTTGACCTGTGGCCAGTGTTCCCTGTAAAGCCAGTTTTGTGTGCGGCCCAGCAGTGAAACAGTTAATTAGAGCAATTAGCAAACACTGTGCAATGTAGACTGCAAGGTGTGGTTCCATTATTAACTGTTTTATTGCTGGGCCACACACAAAACTGGCCTTAGAGGGAACAGTGCCTGTGGCCTGAGCTATCTCAATTTGTGATAGAACTTCTGGCCTGCCCCGCTTCAAGTGTCCTGTCAGAAAGGACCTTCAGTGCAGCAGGAGGTATTGTCACTGAGAAGAGAAGTCGCCTAGGTCAAAAAAGTCTAGATTACCTCACCTTTATTAAGATGAATGAGGGATGGATCCCGAAGGGACTAACATTGGGCGATACATTCGAGTAAAAAAGGCCTGATGAGATGAGCTGCCTTGGGCTAAAAATGGTCCACACGGTGCTGTATTTTATCTTCGAATGCCGGATGACTTTCGTGACTTATCCGCCACCAACTAGGGTTCAAGCCGCAATGTTTTAGGGCACTTTCTGCCTGGGAAACAAACATCAATTTTTCTGGCCGCTGCTACAGCAGCAGCTGCAACAGTACCTAATTTTTCAGTCATGTGTACATGCCTAATTTTTCTGGCCCCTGGTGCAGCACTGTGGCTTCAAAAAACAAACAAATAAAAAAGGCACATAACAGAGATTAAACTGATAGGAATAGTACTACTTAACACACCACTCCTATCTGGTGGCACATTAGATTGCACGAGCAGTGCCCCAAATTTGAAGTAGGAGGACTGACCAAGCATCTTTTTCCATCTCCCGGTTCCTAAAATCCATGCCATATACACGTCCCCTGATAGGGGACGGAACAGGGATTAAACTGATAGGAATAGTACTACTTAACACACCTTATAATAATGCAGAGAGAGGCAACGCAGAGAGAGGAGTCTGAAGAAGAGGAGTCAGAGGAGGAAGGTGGCTTTGAGGAGGTGGAAGACCAAACACAGCAGGCTTCCTAGGGGGCTTGTTTTCACCTTTCGGGGACCCTTGGTGTTGTATGTGGCTGGTTGGAGGAAGAGACCTTCAATGACATCAGTGAGGACAAGGAACGGGACATGGCTAGCTTGGTATCCAACCTTGTGCAAATGGGGAGTTTGCGGTTGTGCAAATGGACTGTTTGCTGTTGTTTGTGGTGCGTTAAAGGGACAGTCTAGGCCAAAATAAACTTTCATGATTCAGATAGAGCATGTAATTTTAAACAATTTTCCAATTTACTTTTATCACCAATTTTGCTTTGTTCTCTTGGTATTCTTAGTTGAAAGCTTAACCTAGGCGGTTCATGTGCTAATTTCTTAGACCTTGAAGCCCACCTCTTTCAGATTACATTTTAACAGTTTTTCGCCACTAGAGGGTATTAGTTCACGTATTTCATATAGAAAACACAGTGCTCGTGCACGAGAAATGATCTGGGAGCAGGCACTGATTGGCTAGACTGCAAGTCTGTCAAAAGAACTGAAAAAAGGGGCAGTTTTTAGAGGCTTAGATACAAGATAATCACAGAGGTTTAAAGTTTATTATTATAAATGTGTTAGTTATGCAAAACTGGGAAATGGGTAATAAAGGGATTATCTATCTTTTAAAACAATAAAAATTCTGGTGTAGACTGTCCCTTTAAACGGGGAGTTTGGTCTGTCACTGTGAAGCGGGCGAAACCCTTAGACTACCTGATCGATACATCATACCTGATGTTTTAAAGCACGTTATTCCAAACAATTTAGGAATGTTAGGTGATGTATGCCCTTTATGGCTTAAAACCAGACTCTGCATCAACTATGAAATTTTCCATGGGAGTTTTGCCATGGATCCCCCTCCGGCATGCCACAGTCCAGGTGTTAGTCCCCTTGAAACAACTTTTCCATCACTATTGTGGCCAGAAAGAGTCCCTGTGGGTTTTAAAATTTGCCTGCCCATTGAAGTCAATGGGAGTTCGCCCGGTTCACCCGTTCGCAAACTTTTGGGGAAGTTCGTTGTTCGCAAACCCAAATTTTTAGGTTCGCGACATCACTAGTTGTCAGTGGTTACCTATGCGTCTTTTGATAAGGCGGTGGCTTTTGTTTGCGAGGCTGGGGTAGGAGCTCTCATGGCTAAGGTGGATGTGAAGATGGCTTTCCGCCTCCTTTCCGGTACATCCCTCATGGATGTTGGGGTGTTTGTTTGAGGAGGAATATTTTGTGGACCTTTGCCTCCCTATGGGATGCTCCATATCTTGTTCCTTCTTCGAGAAGTTTAGCTGTTTCGTCGAATGGGTGGTTCAGCAGCGTTCAGGTTTGTCATCTGTGGTCCATTATTTGGATGGTTTCCTGTTCATTGGCCCAGGTGATTCTGGGGTTTGTAGGGAACTGATGAGACATTTTGAGGAGGTGGTGGTGGAATTCGGGATCCCGATTGCTGGGGATAAGACTGAGGGTTTGTGCATTTCCCTGAGTTTTCTGGGGATTCAGATTGACTCCTGCTTGTTGAAATGTTTCCCTTCCGCAGGAGAAGGTGTTGGATTTGGAAGCTGTGCTTTAAGGGGCAGGTTCAAGGCAGAAATTTAAATTGAGAGAATTGCAATCAATTTTGGGAAAGCTTAATTTTGCTTCTAAGATAATTCCCATTGGGAGTGTTTTTTGCCGGAGATTGGCTTTGGCGACGATTGGGGTAAAAGAGCCCTTTCATCACAGGAGGGTTACTAAGCAGCTCAGGGAGGATTTTAAGTTGTGGTTCAGTTTTCTTCAGAGTTTCAATTGCCAGTCTTTGATCCAACAAGTGGGTTTCCGTGAGACGGATGTTAACTCATTCACTGATGTGGCTGGGGCTCTGGGATTTGGGGCCTATTTAGGTGGCCGATGGTGTGCTGATTCCTAGCCACCAACATAGATTGAGGCAGGTTTAACAAAAAACTTGGTTTTCCTGGAACTTTTTCCATTGCTGGTGGCGATGTCCATCTGGGCTGACCTGCTGAGCAATCGGAGAGTCACGTTTCACTCTGATTACATGGGGGTGGTGATGGCTTTTAATAACCTCTCGGATTCTTCTCCAGTGATTTATCTGCTGCGCTTGTTTGTTTTGGAGTTTTGCGGTGTAACGTGTTGTTCAGGGCTGTGCATGTTCCTGGGAGTAAGAATGACATTGCTGATACTCTCTCCCATGGGAGCGGTTCAGGTCGTTGGTCCGGATGCTCTGGAAGAAGGGGAGCGTTGTCCTTTGGAGCTGTGGAGGGCGGCATTTCTGAAGTGATGAAAATGGTGAGGGGTGCTCTGGTAGACAGTACTTGGAGGGCGTATAGGCAGGTTTGGTTTGAGTGGCATAGTTATCTAGTACAGTGGGGATTACAATTTTCAGTGCAAGGTTTGAGTGTGGCTTTGGTACGCTGGGTGTCTATTTGGCATGAGGAGAAGGTTTCTAGGGCATTGGTTAGACAGCGGTTATCGGCTTTGGCCTTTTTATGTCAATTACTGGGTTAGGAAGACATTACAAAGTCTTTTGTGGTTTGAATGGCGGGTAGGAGTCAGAAATGGAAGGATGGCAGGAGGCCGGTTGTTTTTGCAGTTCTTTTAAAAGTGGTTGGGGTGCTCCTGAAGGTTTGTTCAAGTAATTATGAGGTTTTTCTGTTTCGCACAGCAATTGTTCTTTCATTTTTTGTGGCTTTCCGCATTTTTGAGATTGTGGCTAAGAACAGGCGGGATCTTGGGGGTGTTCAGATGTCGGATGTAGTTATTGAAGATGAGCAGGTTTTCATTTGTTTACAAAAATCTAAGCCGGATCAGCAGGGCAAGGACCAACTGATCTGTCTGCGGGCCATTGGTGGGGGGGATTGTTGCTCAGCGGGTGCTTTGCAGAAATTTATTAAGTGTGCGACCCGCAGTTGGGGGGCCTTTGTTACGGCATGCGTATTGGGATTCTTTATCCAAGTTTCAATTTGTGGCAATATTTCGTAAGGCATTGGAAATTTTGGGTCTACCAGTGATTGAATTTAGTTTCCATTCCTTAGGGGCGGCCACTGAAGAGCGAATGTTGGGAATGTGTGATGCGAGCATTAAGGGGATTGGGAGGTGGTTTTCGGGTCAGTTTAGATCTTATGTGCATCAGCATTTGGTGTTGTAACAGGTTTTTCCTGTTTCTGTTGTTTTGTAGATTCGTTCGTTTGTTGGGTTGTTGGGCATTTCTTTATTTATTGGGTGAGGAGAGCTGCTGGTGTCAAGGACAATGGGTGTCAACTGGGTTTTGCTGCTGAGGAGGTAACCATGCGTTGGTTGGGTGTTAGAGGCATGAGGTGGGACCAGGTGCTTTTAGAGGTAATTGACTTGGCGAAATTGTTTTGCCCTCCGGGGATTCTGGTGATACATGCTGGTGGGAATGATTTAGGGTATGTGAGTCAGAATGATCTTATTGATAGGTTGAAGAATGATTTTGGGAGGCTGTTTCCATAGCTATATATAGTTTGGTCGGATATTATTCCAAGGCTAAATTGGAGGGCTGCCTGGGACAATAAGAAGTTGGATGGAGTGAAGAAGGTTAATAGAGTGATGAGTAATTTTGTGAGGCATCATGGGGGGTTGCCATTCGGCATGTAAAATTTGATGGGGAATCTGGGCGCTGTTTTTTCAGGGAGGATGGGGTTCATTTAAACGAAGTTGGACTTCACTTATTTAACTTTAATTTGCAGGAAGGGGTTTTAAAGGCAGTTGGGTTTTGCGGGGCCTTGGTCCATGCCTGTGAACGAATGTTTGCCTGTGTTTGAGGATAATTTCTGAAGTGGGTACCTCCTGGTGGGTCAGGAGAGGTTTGAATAGAGGTTTAGGATAGCACTTAGGCAAGTGTTACTGGGTAAGTATTGTGGGTTTAAAAGAGGTTAATGTTATATTTGTACAGTTGTTATTTATTTGTTGTAGCTAATAAAATAGCTGCAGCCTTTATAACCCAAGTTAATTGTGTAGTTGTCCGTTATTTATCTCAAAGGTTTAAGGGTGGAAGGTGTTGCCTAATTATGGGGTCAAGGCAGCCCTGAATGTAAAGTATAGGAAGTAAGGGCCTTTAACCCCAAGTAAGGCAGACTGCAACATTGTATAGTGTTTTAAGGTGAAGGGGAGGTGTTGGTGGTAAAGGCTACTTAAGAAGAGGTTTCAGGAAGTGAAGACCTCTTCATTCTGGACCAGCAAGTTGGAAGAAGCTCCCGCCCTCCCTCCCTGAGAATTTCTTCTGGGGATCAGAACTGTTGGCGGAATGCTTGCCTGTGTTCGAGGATAATTTCTGAAGTGGGTACCTCCTGGTGGGTCAGGAGAGGTTTGAATAGAGGTTTGGGATAGCACTTAGGGAAGTGGTTAATGTTAAAAGAGGTTAATGTTATATTTATACAGTTGTTATTTATTTGTTGTAGCTAATAAAATAGCTGCAGCCTTTATAACCCAAGTTAATTGTGTAGTTGTCCGTTATTTACTCAAAGGTTTAAGGGTGTAAGGTATTGCCTAATTATGGGGTCACAAGTATTTCATCCTGCCTGGGTCAGAATTCAGTCTACACCAAAATCACTATTAAAGGGACAGTCTACACCAGAATTTTTATTGTTTTAAAAGATAAATAATCCCTTTATAACACATTCCCTAGTTTTGCATAACCAACACAGTTATATTTATATACTTTTTACCTCTGTGATTATCTTGTATCTAAGCCACTGCAAACTGCCCCTTTATTTCAGTTCTTTTGACAGACTTGCAGTTTAGCCAATCAGTGCTGGCTCCCAGGTAACTTCACGTGCATGAGCATAGTGTTATCCATATGAAACACATGAACTAACACCCTCTAGGGGTAAAAAACTGTTAAAATGAATTCTGAAAAGAGGCGGCCTTCAAGGTCTAAGAAATTAGCATATGAGGTTAAGCTTTCAACTAAGAATACCAAGAGAACAAAGCAAAATTGGTGATAAAAGTAAATTGGAAAATTGTTTAAAATTACATGCCCTATCTGAATCATGAAAGTTTATTTTGGACTAGACTGTCCCTTTAATTAAAAAAATAGATATTGCCTTTACAACCCATTCACAAGCTTTACACAATTAACATTGTTATATTAATATACTTTATAACCGTTTAATCTCTAAATTTCTGACTGTTTAAGCCACTACAGACAGCCTCTTATCACGTGCTTTTTTATTAGCTTTTTCACAACAAAAGACTGCTAATTTATATGGGTCATATAGATAATGTGCTCTCTCCCGTGGAGTTGTGCAGGACACAGCACTAACTGGCTACAATGCAAGACAATAGATAATAAATAAATAGCCCTGAGATAAGGGACTGTCTGTAGAGGCTTAAATACAAGATATTAGATACAATTCTAATCGTCATTGTGTAACCTGCTAATTTAATTGTAAATTTAAGTTACCTCTATTAGGTTCATATATGTTCTTCTCAGGCGTTTCATAGCCACTGCCTCACTAGCCTTTGAGCTCACCGCACGTCACTGTATATGTGTGTATATATATATATATATATATATATACAGTATATATTTATATATATATATGTGTATATATATATATATATATAAAACAAATGAAGAAAACGGACAATCCAGGGCAAGTTAAAAACGATATCTTTTATTCACCAACGATAAAAAGGTTCCAGGAGGGTCCATATACAGGTTAGCAAGGCAACACAGGCAAACTGAAAGCTAACATGTTTCGGCTATACAGCCGTAATCATAGCTAATTCAGTATACCTGTGATGCCCTTTTAAAAGCAAAACAAGAAAGTAATTGGTCAATCAATACAACCAATGCCTGTGAAGCCTAGCCACCACCTTTAGGATTAACCCTTAATGCAGAATCAGTCTCATTCAACAATTCTAAGTATTAAGATTGGATATAGAGAGTCCAAAAGAGATAGTATTAAAGTGTTATGTAACATAATACACTTAAGTAAACATATAAAAGTAATAAATACATACATGATAAAGTGTATCAAATATATATAAGCAAAATAGTACAAACAGTCAATTGCTCATCATGTTTATCATAAAACCTTCCACAATTTGTGTTGCAAATACCCTAAGAAGGAAAGAAATATACACACTAATTTAAACCTTGCAAAATGTTTTGCAAATACCCTAAGAAGGAGAGAAATATACACACCATTTAAACGGTGCAAGATGTTTTGCAATTACCCTAAGAAGGGGAGAAATATACACGCTAGTGCAAACGATGTTAAAAATATATACAAGGCAACCAAATGCCGGTACAAAAGTGTACAGTGTCAACAAAAATAGACACCTGTTTGCTGTCTAATTCAAATACACACATATATATATATATATATATATATATATATATATATATATATATATATATATATATATATATATATATATATATATATATCTCAAATGGCAGCAAACTTGCTGGCACTCAATTCAATATCAAGAAATGTTTCTCTATAATTTGTGACAATACACACCATATTAAAGATGGCGTGAATCAATAGAGAATTACATACTTATCACTACATGCAACAAAACTTGTTAAAAATGTTGTGTCACAAATATAGAGATCATTCTTGGTTGACAGCAATAAAACCAAGTGGTCATATTAATGTAGACTACATGCATCAGACCAAGTTCCCAATTGATACAAGGTTCTAAGACCCACTGAAATGACCGCCCATATAGTGAATATCCCAGAGATGGTAAAGTTATATTACTTGACGGCCAATATGCCCTTAAGGTTCCTGTTTTATTTTCTTGTATATAGTTCAGATATATATTTCAAGTATATATTTTTCTCTCAAGTAGACAGCTCAACACAGAGTAGTCAAAAATCAACCACTAGAAACTGAGTACAATTGAATATGGATGTATTCAAGTTTCCCATATAGAGAAACTTAGTTAAATTATTTCCAATAGTTAATTAAATCGTACTCTGAGTTTTGCCCCTTGAGTACCCTAGTTTTTAATTTAAAAACCCAAAACATTTCGCGTTTGCCCAGAATTTTATCCCTGTCACCTCCCCTGGGGGGGGATTTGATATATTCAATGGCTTGCCATCTGAAGGTGTCATTTCTTTTATGATGTAAATTCTTGAAATGTTTAACAAAGGGGGTAGTAGCCTCACCCAATTTGATGGTTGACAAATGGTTCCGTATTCTGGTATTAACCTCAGTTGTCGTAAGACCTACATATTGTAGGCAACACTCGACACATGTAATGAGGTAAATGACATAGGAGGACGTACAGTTGAGGCAGGACTGGATCTTAAACTCCTCTCCTGTGACTAATGACCGGAACGTATCTGAAAAGATACAAAACTCACACGGTCTGCACCTAGACCTGCCGCATCTGTACATCCCCCTATGTGTAAGCCACGCACTTGAGCGATCTCTAGTCACTGGTGGAATTTCAGAAGGGGCAACACAATTGCCAATTGTCTTACTGCGCCTAAAGGAGCAGCGCAAGCCTCTCTCTACACTGTTCTGTAGTTTGTCGTCAGCAGCCAACATGCAAAAGTGCTTATTGACTATTTTACAAATATCCTGGTATTCATCACTATAATCCGTTACAAATGTAACTTTGGACGACACCTGTGCAGATGATGTCCTAACCCTCTCCGGTACTCCTAACAGGTGCCTCCTATCAATCCTATCCACCTGCGATTGGGCCCTGTCAATAACATGTCTAGGGTAACCTCTATGGTATAGACGGTCCCTCATTGCCCTGCTCTGTTCTGTATATGCAATTTCATCAGAGCAATTCCTCTTCACCCTGATTAGCTGCCCCTTTGCAACTGCAAAAGGGACATGCCTCGGGTGGCAACTTTTCGCATGTAGAAGAGTATTCTTGGTTATGGTTTTCTGTACAGATCAATGGAAATATGTCCATTGGCATTTCCCTTCAGTGTGATATCAAGAAAATTCACAGATCGCAACTGACTTTCAAATGTAAACCTAAGACCAACATTGTTGGTATTAAGTTGCTGTACAAACCCTTCAACCTCACACTGAGACCCTTGCCAAATGAAAAGCAGGTCATCAATGTAGCGCCTGTATAGCACCACATTGACCTTGTAGGTATTTTTATCTCCATAGATGCGGGATCGCTCCCACCAACCCATATACAGGTTGGCAAAGGACAGGGCAAATTTTGCCCCCATAGCGGTCCCACATCTCTGGAGAAAAAACCTGCCTTCAAACCGGAAATAGTTATGGGTCAACAGGAATCTTGTGGCTCTGAGTACAAAGCTGATAAATGTACTCGTATAATCAGAATATTCCTCCAGAAAAAATGCAATTGCACTTAAACCTTCCTCATGGGGTATAGAGGAATAGAGAGCCACGACATCCACTGTTAACCTAGAGTAACTGTCATAATTCCACTGAGTACCCTCCAAGATACCTATAACATCCTTAGTATCCCTAGTATAACTATGCAGGGACACAACGAAAGGGTGCAAAATAGCGTCCACCCACTCAGAGAGATGTTCAGAGATTGACCCTATACCACTCACTATGGGCCGTCCCTGAACATTCTCGAGGGATTTGTGGACTTTGGGGAGATGGTGGAAAATGGGCACCACAGGGCTGCAGACTAGAAGATAGTCATAAGTAGCCCTGTCAAAGTGCCCATCCTTCAAGCCATCATCCAAGAGAGATCTCAATTCCCTTAAATACATCTTTGTAGGATCATAGTCAAGATGTGTATACTGGGCACTATCCTCAAGTTGGCGATAAGCCTCACCAACATATGCCACATGGTCCATAATGACCACAGAACCACCCTTGTCAGATGAACGTATAACAATCTCTTTCATATCCTGGAGTTCCTTCAGAGCCTTTCTTTCTCGTGTGGATAAATTCTGTTTACCAGATTTCTCCCCACGTTCAGAGAGTTTAGTCAGGTCATCCTGTACCCGCTTATAAAAGGTTCCGAGGCTATGACCCCGACTCTGTATTGGATAAAACTCAGAGGGATTTTTGTAACCACCATAGCTATTCAAAGTCTTGGTCTGTCCCTCAGGTACATCATGTCTAGCCAAAGCTTCCAGTGTGTTAATATCACACACTTCCTGGAAGCTGAGTTTAGGCATCAGATTAGGTAATTTACTAGGGGTCAGTTGATCGGTTAGTGTGTCAAAATTGTCACCAGTGTTGCCATCATAATGTTTCCTTAAGGTGAGTGTACGTATTAATCTGTTAACATCTAGCATAGTTTTAAACAAGTCAAAATGACAAGAAGGAGCAAAATTAAGGCCCAGATTCAAAACTTTCAAGTGTATTTCAGATAATTCACAAGTGGACAAATTGATTACATTATTATTTTTGTTCTTACTACTCATTGATACTTTGTATTCTTGTTCCCTATTAGTTGGTATCTCTCCTGTTTCTGCCCTATCCCTGTTTTCTCCTGGGTTCTGAGAAAAACCTGATCAAAAACTCTCCTATCTTCACCTGTATTATTGATGGTCTCTATAGTATTTGTATGTGGAATACTTGTCACATATTTTGAGGCCGTATTCTTAGGTTTAACAGTATGATCACCAGTAACTGTTACACATGGAGGGCATACAATAGTTACTTGTTTATCAGATTTCTTAAGAATACTTTTAGTAATTTGACCGCTGATATTATCTTGGTCAAAATTTCCTCCATCCTCACCTGAATCCACATCACTCCCTGACTTGCCTGAACACACTGATTCCCTATCTGACGAACCATTACGTCCGCCTCTGCACTTTAATGCTTTAAGCTGTATGTCACAGGAATCGTTATATTTGATGCTATTCGATTGTTTGGGAGAGACTTCCATTCTATAAATCCTTTTGGGACACTGCTATCTGTGGATATCATTGGGTAGATTTGTTTGTTTATTTCTACCACTACACAAGTGAGAACTTTATACAACAGTTCCGTACCTTTTGGCTCAGTAAAAAACTCTCTTACACTGGACTATATATATATGGCTAGATTATGAGTGGCACGCTAATAGTGGCGCACAAGCGATATTGGGTTTATTGCACCTTTTTGCGCACATTGGGAGTAGTGCGTGTATTACCAGTTAAAAGTAAACTCGATTGCTTGAGTGCAATTGAAGTTAACGCGCATATTTATGCAATATTTATATTTAATAAAGATTTGAAATATGTATTTACTGTAAATATTTCTCATTCCAGTGTTCTGCCCATAGCAGAATATGTTCTATGTATTTATAAATAATTATTCCTTTGTATATCAGTGTTAATTTCGTCGACTAAAACTAGACTAAAATGAGTATAAAACGAAAGAAATTCTGATGACTAAAATACGACTAAAACTAAAATGGCATTTTAGTAAAAAGACTATGGGGCATATTTATCAAGCTCCATATGTAGCTTGATGCCCCGTGTTTCTGGCAAGCCTGCAGGCTTGCCAGAAACAGCAGTTATGAAGCAGCGGTCACAAAGACCACTGCTCCATAACCTGTCCACCTGCTCTGATGAGGTGGACACACATCGCCGGAAATCAACCCGATAGAGTACGATCGGGTTGATTGACACCTCCCTGCTGACGGCCGATTGGCCGCGAGACTGCAGGGGGCGGCGTTGCACCAGCAGCTCTTGTGAGCTGCTGGTGCAATGCTGAATACGGCGAGCGTATTGCTCTCCGTATTCAGCGAAGTCTGGCAGACCTGATCCGCACTGTCGGATCAGGTCCGCCAGACTTTGATAACTTGGGGCCTATGACTAAAATTAAATCAAAATTACATTTTAGTCAAAAGACTATGACTAAAACTAAATCAAAATTTGTTGACAAAAACATTTTATGCAAGGTGTTATAATCAATCCATATCTAATTACTGCTCTTTTGTAAAATTTACGAAACTTAATTTTATTAAATTTTAATATAAATAAAGACGACATATACCACAACAGTTAAATCTGTTATATCTGTATTGCATGTTCAAACCTTAATACCACAAATAAAAACAGGTTAATAAACCTTTACTCCAGGAGTATATAATGAGTTTGGAAGTTCTAGAGCAGTGCTAATATTGTTGCCGAAAATATTTCAAATCTGTGAACAAACAACTGATTCTTCCTATAGAAATAAGCATAACCCACGAGTATGGGTTTAAGTTATGCTGTGCCTGTGCTAGCTGCAGAAACTTTTTGTTGTGTTGAGTTACTTGATACTTGATTTAATTATTAACAGAGAACTGTTAAAGGTTTTATATTGGGTAATTTGTGCAATACAGCCAATAAAGTTTACAGTTTTTTTTTTTTTTATATTTTAAAGTTGCACTTCTGTTTGTTTATGAAACTTGGTTTTATTTAATTTTTAGTTTAAAGGGACAGTCTACACCAGAATTTGTATTGTTTTAAAAGATATATTTATTACCCATTTCCCAGTTTTGCATAACCAACAAAGTTATAATAATATACTTTTAACCTCTGTGATTATCTTGTATCTAAGCCTCTGCAAACTGCCCCTTTTTTCAGTTCTTTTGACAGACTTGCAGTCTAGCCAATCAGAGCCTGCTCCCAGATAACTTCTCGTGCATGAGCACAGTGTTATCTATATGAAATACGTGAACTAACACCCTCTAGTGGTGAAAAACTGTTAAAATGCAATCTGAAAGAGGTGGGCTTCAAGGTCTAAGAAATTAGCATATGAACGTTCTAGGTTAAGCTTTCAACTAAGAATACCAAGAGAACAAAGCAAAATTGGTGATAAAAGTAAATTGGAAAATTGTTTAAAATTACATGCTCTATCTGAATCATGAAAGTTTATTTTGGTCTAGACTGTCCCTTTAATAAAGAAGTAATATATCACAACGGCTAAATCTGTGCCTGTATTGCATGTTTAAACCTTAATACCATAAATAATAGCAGGTGTTATGTTTACTCCTGGAGTATATAATCAGTTTGCAAATGATAGAGAAATGCTAAAATAATGCATTACACTTTAACTAAACCCCTTAGATTTTAGTTGACTAAAATCTACTGGAGATTTAGTCGACTAAAATCTACTGGAGATTCAGTCGACTAAAACTAGACTAAAACTAAAACAATTCAGATGACTAAAATACGACTAAAAACTAAAATGGCATTTTAGTTAAAAGACTAAAACTAAGACTAAATCGAAATTTGCTGTCAAAATTAACACTGATATATATATATATATATATATATATATATAATTATATATATATATATCTGTATATATCTATAACTATATATAGGACTGGATTACAAGTCGAGCACTAATTTATTGCGCGCCCGCAAATGGGCAAATTCGCCCATTTGCTGGCCTGTGATAAATAACCAGCAATTACAAGTTCAAACCTCTGGTTAATTTTTTAAATGTGCCCCAACTGGCCCCCCAAAAATATGTGTAGTGCCTTTTAAAAAAATAATAATTGCGTCATCTTTTTTTTTTTTTTTTATGGGAACTGTGTGTTCCCTGTAAAATATATACATATATGCTTATATGCATATACATTTATGTGTTAATATGTGTATACACATATAAACACGTAAATATATATGTATATATTCATATACATATATATTTAGATTTGCTGCCCATCACTGTGCGACTCATCTCCTTTGCTGCGCTAGTTCTCATGCAATATCCCAAGTTCCGTTTTTTGCGCACATGTTAGTGCATGAGTGAAACTGTTTACTTTCAACTTGTAATACGAGCTCAACCTGACGCACACAAAGGACTTACTCTAACGCAGTTTGTGCAAGCAAAAGCTCGAAATAGCACTCCACTCCTAATATAGCCCATAATAGGTATAATTGAATACATCAATACTTTAAGTGGCCAACTCATTTTTTATCACACATGAGAGCTAACTGCGCTCAAGGTAAAAATTACTGATGTCTGGTTAGTGCTGGCATTACAAGATGAATGTAAAAAGTTAGCCTGTGAGAAAAAAACTCAAGCACGCTAATTTCAGAACTTTGGATATCATGACCGTGCTAACACCCTCTTCCCATAGACTTCTATGGGGTGCGGTAAAAAAACATTTTCCTTTTATTGCTCACTCGATAACCCAAAACTGCGCTATTTTGTAAAATATACAGTATAGCTATACCTATCTATCTAACAAGGTCCTCAACCAGGAGGAGATATCAGGGCAGGAAGTACAACTGACACCAGTTATTAATCTTTCTAGTTATACATTGAGCAAGGTTGAGGAGAAAGTCCTGGGTTTGGGACTCAATTTTGTACCGACTGATGACTTTGATCTATTCACCACATTAGTTGATGTGAATAAACTTATCAGAACATTAACATTAAAAAAGCATTTCAAAAATGACTTGGTTGAAAATGTCTTTGTAGGTGATTCAGCCAAGGAAATAAGGGTAAACTTAACTTTTGAAGAATATTGCAATGTGGTGGATTTGGAGTCATTACAGAGGGAGAATTATTGTGTAGACACAGATCCCGCCCATACCAATACCATTGGCCCCAGATTCAGAGGTGTATCCAAATTTTACCCCATTCAGTCAAGGGGACCCATCCTGGAAAAATTCCAGAGGAGGGTGGAGGATGACTTAAACAAATTGGCATACACCTCTGGACTTGGAACGAAAGGTAACCTTAGCGCCAAAGAAAGAATAGCGCTTAAGGATTTAAGTGGAAATAAAAATCTGGTGGTGAGGGCAGCAGATAAGGGAGGGTCTGTTGTTCTAATGGACAGGGAGTTTTTTTATCAAAGAAGCTCTCCGACAACTAAATGATCCTAAACAATATATCATATTAGATTTTGACCCCACCTCTAGGTTTCAAAAGGAACTCTCACACCTCATTGATGATGGGATGGAAGGGGGATTTTTTGATGATGGCACTTGTGACTTTTTATATGCCAGAAACCCCAAAATTCCTACCTTCAACCTTCTCCCAAAGGTACACAAGACCTTGGAGAATGTTGAGGGCAGGCCCATCATCAGTGGGATTGGCTCAATGTTGGAACCTTTATCCAGGTGGTTAGACTCCCTTCTACAATTCCTAGTGGGGGAACTCCTTAGTCACCTGAGGGATACTAAACAGCTTCTTACAGAGATAGAAATGATATCTTGGAAGGAGGGCTATGGCTGGTTATCAGTGGATGTCAAGTCATTATATTCATCCATTCCACATAGATCTGGTCTGGAAGCCATAGCCTTCTTTCTAAGAAGATCTACTGAATATAGCGATGATTTCATCAGATTTGTTGTCAGGGTTACCGAATTCCTGCTTACCCACAACTTTTTTGTGTTTGAACGTGTTTTTTATCTCCAGAGGTGTGGCACAGCCATGGGAGCAAAATTTGCTCCCTCTTACGCCAACCTTTATATGGGTTGGTGGGAGCTGTGCCACATCTATGGGGATAAGAACAGGCAAAGGGGCAAAATTGTCTATTACCGTCGATATATAGACGATTTGCTCTTTATTTGGGATGGGAGTTTGGAGGAAGCACAGGAATTCGTAGGGTATTTGAATGTTAATAATGCCAGTCTACAGTTTACCCATGAATTTGGGTCTTCTAGGATTAATTTCTTGGATGTTACCCTTCATGGTGAGAGATCAGAACATGTAAAGGTTGAGCTATATAGAAAACCTATAACTAGAAATACTCTATTACATGCTCACAGTAGCCACCCCAAACAGGTTTTTAAGTCAGTCTTGAAGGGTCAGTTCACCAGGGTAAAAAGGAACTGTACCCGGGACAGTGAACACCTCAAGCACGAAACCGAACTTGTTACAAAATTCCAAGAGAGGGGGTACCCCAGACAGGATATTCTCAGGGCCCGGGAGGAAGTAAGGGCCATAGAAAGGGCTACCCTACTTAGTGAGAAGCAATCAGTATGTGATGCTAAATCTGAACAGTTAACCTTTGTGACTCAGTTTAGCAGGCAATATTACCAGGTGTGTAATATTATACGTAAACATATGACATTGCTTAAGGCTGATGATGAACTTGCACATATTGCCACACAAAAGGTGAGGTTTGCCTTTAGAAGAGGCAAAACCATAGGCAACTATGTAGCCCCCACACAACTGAAACAGGATGAAACTAATACATCCTCTTGGTTAAGATACAAAGGAGTCTACAAATGTAGTTATAGTAGCTGCATAGCATGTGGACATGCAAAATTGGGCAATGTATTTAGAAGTGCATACTCTGGAGAGACATTTGCACACAGGGCGCTTTTCAATTGTAGATCCACATATGCAGTCTATCTCCTTAATTGTGACTCATGTGACATTCAATATACAGGTCAAACGTCTCGACAAGTCAGAACCAGGATAAGGGAACATATAAATGACATTAAGTTAGGCAAACTAACTACCCCCCTAGTGAACCACTTCAAGATAAAACATAACAAAGATCCAGGGACATTGTCATGGACGATTATTGAAGTGGTGAATACAAATAATAGGGGAGGTGATAGGGATAATTTGCTCCTTAAGAGGGAGGTGTTTTGGATACACAGGTTGCACACCAGGGTGCCCAATGGGCTTAATTCTGAATATGACTTGATCAATTTCTGGTGTTAACCTGTGTATTTCTCCAAAAAGACACTGCACGATGATATATATATATATATACATATATATGGATGTGTTTCTCCCTCCCCCTAAGTAACTCTGTACATAGGTATGTAAATACACACAGGGGCATCTGGTAGATACAAAACCCACCCTTGTCCTGTTTCTCAGCATAGGATTAGCTCAGGCAGTCTTACATGACAGCGTATCCTAATAATGTATCCAAGTGAAATGATATTTGAGCAATGCAGATACATGTATATATGTATATGTCGATAATAATTCTCTTGTTCCTCCAGTGGTATATATATTTTTCTATTTTTCTTTTTCTTTTCTTACTTACATATATATGATAAGGAATGTTCTGTAAATGTCAGTACTAATATCACTATTTAATTTCGTTTATATATATGTTTAAGAAAGATTTGTATGAAGTGGATAGTATGGTTTTACATCCTAAATTAGGGCAATTGTTTAACACACAGGTGGAGGTGGGTGTCACCCACGTAGCATAAGTTTTTCACCTATCACAGGTGATCTGTTTCTTTAAATAAATAATCAAGCTTACACCCTTCAGCTACGATTACGGCATTTGCCGAAACGCGTCAGCATCAGGGTACGTGGGGTACCACCACTCCATCTTTGCCCCAGAGGTTTTAAGCTTTTTCCAAAGTGTCTCCTGTTGTCTTTTTTAAAACCTGAATAAAGGACGTTTTGTTTTGTGAAATCACCCGGTGCCTCTACTTGTTCTTTTTTGCTGCTACCTTCTGGATATGTCTCAAGGCACGGGCATTCACATTTCCTGAGCAGCGATGCACCACCCCTGTAAGATATAGCACTACGTTGGAACATCAGTCTACTCCGGCTGTGGACTCTCCTTACCTGCGGATCCTTCCGCCCCTTGCTGTGACGACACGCAGTTCCGGACTGACTGCGTACACGCTGAGACGCTGTAGGGATCCACGCTGCTGCTCGACCTCCAGGCTACTGTGGATGCACAGATTTCGGAGAGAGGGGATCTAGAGCAATGAAAATTTAAGGTGGGTCCCCAGGATCAGCGCTACATCAGCACACTGTTTGCAGCTCATACATGAACACGGAACATTTTGAGGGGTTAATGTGTTTTGGAGCAGGTGCTGTATATTGGGGTGCATTCATGTGAAAGAAAGCAACCGCGGTAACACGCTTACAGGTGCTGCAAATTTCCTTGTGGTTATACCTATCTATCTATCTATCTATCTATCTATCTATCTATCTATCTATCTATCTATATCTATATATTGATGTATTTAGAAATAATAATTTCAAGTACTTCTATTAAAACATTTTCTATTAAAACATATTAACCCCTTAACAACCACAACATACCATGTATGCCGCGAGTCGTTAAGTGTTTTCTTGTTTGCCGCAAGCAGCAGGACCACACTATTATACCCTCCCTCCTTCCTTCTGGCCACCGTAAATAGTGTGGTCTCGCCGCTGGTCATGAGACTTATTATTTATATTGCATGCTTCAAAGTACTTGATTAGGAAGGGCTCTAAAGTGTATATAAGTATGTCTATATATGTGTATATAACTGTATATATATGTTTTTTTGTATATATGTGTGCATATATATGTTTGCACATGTTTACACATATAAACACATAAATACACATGTATACAAATATATTTGGGGATATTTATAAAGCTGCGTGATGCGACTTTAGACAGCTTCGACGCAGACTTGCATGATAGAGCCTGCAGCCGATAGTTAAAAAGCAGCTGCCTCTAAGTTTTCGGTTTACAATCACCCCGTTGTGAGCAGCGGCTTGTGCAATGTTAAATGCGGGCAACACTGGAGCGAACCTTATAAGTTTGGTGCTTGCTAAATGTTGGCCATAGACATGTGTACATACACACATTTGTAAATATATATATATATATATATATATATATATATATATATATATAGTATATGGGGGAGGATAGGGCACTCTCGCTTGCAGTAGTAAAGACCAGGGTGTCCAGCCTAAACCAAATATTATCCAAGAGACCCAAAACAGCAAGTAAGTGGGAGGCGGCACTCCCTGGATTTGACAAAAAGTATTTAATACTTTATATACATGGTTCCCTCTCCAGTCAAACACCTTGCCATACACCATATACCTTTTTAACGCTTTTAAAACCTGTTTTCCCTATTATTATTTTTTTAAATAAAAATGTGTATATATAAGTTTAATACTCTCAATACGTTTACACTTTACGTCAGGTAGCGCTAATTCTTCTAACGCTATCTGGGCTTTCATTCAAGTGCAATTCATATCTTTCAACTTGTAGTATCAGAGCTATTGACTGCGGTTACAATATCCATTGAAAGTAATGGGTGCGCTCAAGGGATGTTGGCTGTCCTAAACCTTCTGGGGGAAATCTAATTTACCATGGATTTGTAATATCAAGTTGCGCACTAATGTTAGTGCGGTCCAGTGGTACTGCTTATCGCGTCCTGCGATATCATTAGCGTGCCACTTGTAATCTATCCCCAAAAGTTAGTCTCTTGCTCCTGTTTGTACTTTAGGTTTATGAAGATATTCTTTGTATTTGGGACCTTTCCCCACTTTTCTATTAGGTTTAATGAAAATATTTTCTAGTCTTTTGTTTGCCTTGGGGCATTGAGACAGTATATACGTATTTATTTATTTGATCTTGTCTCCTACATGTGTTCTGTATATTGTCACATTGGGGCCTATTTATTATTGTGCAAGCGGATCTGATCTGATATTACGGATCATGTCCGCTGCACATCGATAAATGCTGACAGCATACGCTGTCGGCATTTATCATTGCACCAGCAGTTCTTGTGAATGGGTAACTGCATTTTCTAAGTATTTCATAATTTCATTACAAATGTTAAACACTGATTTTACAGAACTAAAGCAATTGATATTGGTTAAATTGCACCTGTTATACAGTAAGGATAAATAATACATATTTTATGTTTGAATGTTGTATAGGCAGATGCAGTTAATAGTAAAATATAAATTAGTAAAATGCAGGCTTTTGCATTATTGCTCAACCAGAAAAAAATGATTATTTGCAACTAGCAAGATTTGCATCTCCGGAATAAAACCTTATAAACCAATATTAAAATAATGTTCTGTAAGTACAGTACGTGTTTATTTAAAGGTAAAAAAATAATTTATTATTTATTATTTAGTACATGAAATAGAGCTGTTTATAAATGAAACACAAAACTGTATACTGTATAGTTTATTTTTTATGGTGCTGATTGCAACATGAATTTATAGATACATATAGACAAAAATGGCCTGCTGGTCAATTTGTTATAATTCCAACTTAGCATTTAAGTTCCTATTTAAAGGGACAATAAAGTCAAAATTAAAGTTTCATGATTCAGATAGATGTAATTTTAAAAAACTTTCCAGATGACTTATGTTATCAAATTTACATTGTTCTCTTAATATCCTTTATAAAGAGTAAAGCTAGGTAGGCTGATAGGAGTTTAGGAGCATGCACATGCTACTAGCAGCCTATATATAGCAATGCTATAAACAATGTCACTGCTGAGCTGTTTAAAATTATTTTATGCTCTATTCAGTCAATTTAAGTTACATTTTAACTTTACTGTCCCTTTAAATACATAAACTTTCCTGATTAAGTTAGAGAGTATAATAAAAAAAATCAAATTGACTTTTGCTATTGAATTGTTCTGTTATCTTGACATCCTCTGTTGAAAATAGCCCCCTTCCATGAGAGCATACAAAGGTAGGTAGCATGTGCTATTCCGCAGTGTAACTGCGTTGATGATTATAAGTTTTTCTTTCATAATTTATATAGAGCATGCAGTTTTAAATCCTTTTCATTTTATTGTGTGTATGCCCTGCACAACAGTAATAACTTACTAGAAGGATTTTACAAACAAGCTTCTATTTAAAACTGAAATGCACCATACACATTTCAGTTTTGACCTTTATCTCTTTAAAGTCTCTCAAGTTAATATCTAGGGGCTGTAGCGTATCATGTCTGACATACATCGCTAAATGCCGACAGCACACGCTGTCGGCATTTATCATTGCACCAGCAGTTCTGGCGAACTGCTTGTACAATGCCGCCCTCCTGTAGATTGGCCGCTAGCAGGGGGTGTCAATCAACCCAATCGCATAGGATCGGGCAGATTGATGTCCGCAGCCTCAGAGGTAGCGCCGCGGACCAGTTAAGGAGCAGCAGTCTTAAGACCGCTGCTTCATAACTGCTGTTTCCGGTGAGCCTGAAGACTAACGTGGAAACAGGGGCATCAGGGGCCGTTAAATCGGCCCCCTAATGTGCAAATGAAAATAATGTTCTCAACCTGCAGCTACACATCTAACAGAGGATCAGAAATGACTGTAACTTTGGGCCAGATTACAAGTGGAGCACTAAATATTGTTAACATGCAAGCGATATTAGTGCTCCACTTTGTAATACCAGCGCATGATATTACAAGTTAATCGCAATGCAAACGCGAGCGCCTGCTTTCTTTAGCAGATCGATGATGAATCCGGCTTCCTCCTATCGTTGTGTGCCCCCTTTAGCGTCCAGCTCGTGAGGCACGCAATGATTGGAGGAAGCCGGATCGTCATTGATATGCTAATGAAAGCAGGAGCTGCGGGCGGAGGATCAGCGTTATGTTTACCATAATGCAAATGTAAGTATTTAAAAAAAATAATCATCTTTATAATGTTTAATGAATGAAAACGCCCCTGTTTTTAAGATTATTTTTAAATACCGGGCACTTATTCATTAAATGTTAAATCACTTTAAGTATGTGAAGGCATACATTATGATAGGACTCAGAATAATGGCTAGATTAAGTGTGGCGTGAGAGTTATAAGGAGTATATCGTGGGTGTTTGTGCCTGTCAGAAGTAGCGTGCATATTACAAGTTGAAAGTTAACGCATTCGCTCGAGAGCAATTTAATTTAACATGCATCGGGTTAGCAAAAATACAGAGCTCTAGTTAACTGATACGCTTAATTAAAAAAAAAACATTCAAAAATACATTAAAAAGTAAAGTTAGACTCATAATAACACCATCTAATAAAAATTATTGAAAAATAAATTGCATTAAAAAGTTATAAGGGCTCAAAGATATGAGGTCTCGGATGTAAGAGAAAAAAAGGCAGGCAAAGGACTTTAACATGGATATACATACATATTAATGTCTAAATATGTATAAATGTGTATATATATATATTTATTTATATAAACATGTTTATATGTGTGTACATATGTATTTATTTATTTATGTGCATATATGTATTTACAGACATATATACACATATAAACACATAAAGACATATGCATTGGAGCACTTTGCAGTCAAGTAGTTGAGAACATGTTTAATAAAGTGTTTAACTGTGTATGTACTGTACATATTTTAAGTATTTTTAAATATATATATATATATATATATATATAATTATTTTATATATATAAAAAAAAAAATATATGTAGAAGTATTTATTTAAGAATAAATAGAACATAGTCTTCTATGTGATGAACACTGGAATGTGAAATATTCTTATTTTCATGTTGGTTTAGAGCACTTGATGCTCCATTAGAGTGTAGGGGAATATAATAATGCGGTCCTGATATTCTAACATTGGGTTAGCGCGAGATCGAAAACTTTTACTTTCAGCTTGTAATACGCATGTAAAAAGTCTCTCACCTAGATTACAAGTTTTGCGTTAGAGGCTAAAACGAGCAGTTTTGTCTCATCGCTGACTTACCTACAGCGCTGGTATTACGGGTTCGTTAAAAGACAAGAAGTGAGCGTTCAGCAAAATTTTTCTCATTACCGCACTCCAATACCAGTGCTGCTTAAGTCATCGATGAGCTGGTCGTACATGCTCATGCACGATTTCCCCATAGGAATCAACGGGGAGAGCCGGCTGAGAAAAAGTCTAACACCTGCAAAAAAGCAGCGTAAAACTTCTTAACGCAGCCTCATTGATTCCTATGGAGAAACAAAAGTTATGTCTACATCTAACAACCTAACATGAACCCCGAGTCTAAACACCCCTAATCTTACACTTATTAACCCCTAATCTGCCGCCCTCGACATCGCCGAAACCTGCATTATATTTATTAACCCCTAATCTGCCGCTCCGGACACCGCCACCACCTACATTATATTTATGAACCCCTAATCTGCCGCCCCCAACGTCACCGCAACTATATTAAAGTTATTAACCTCTAAATCTAAGTCTAACCCTAATCCTAACACCCCCTAACTTAAATATAATTTAAATAAGTCTAAATAAAATTCCGATCATTAACTAAATTATTCCTATTTAAAACTAAATACTTACCTATAAAATAAACCCTAAGCTAGCTACAATATAACTAATAGTTACATTGTAGCTAGCTTAGGGTTTATTTTTATTTTACAGGCAAGTTTGTATTTATTTTAACTAGGTAGAATAGTTATTAAATAGTTATTAACTATTTAATAACTACCTAGCTAAAATAAATACAAAAGTACCTTTAAAATAAAACCTAACCTAAGTTACACTAACACCTAACACTACACTATAATTAAATAAATTAAGTAAATTAACAACAATTAAATACATTAAATTAAATTAGCTAAAGTACAACAAAAAACAAACTCTAAATTACAGAAAATAATAAACAAATTACAAGATATTTAAACTAATTACACCTAATCTAATAGCCCTATCAAAATAAAAAAGCCCCCCCAAAATAAAAAAAACCCTAGCCTAAACTAAAATACCAATAGCCCTTAAAAGGGTCTTTTGCGGGGCATTGCCCCAAAGTAATCAGCTCTTTTACCTGAAAAAAAATACAAACAAACCCCCCAACAGTAAAACCCATCACCCACACAACCAACCCCCCAAATAAAATACTAGCTAAAAAACCTAAGCTCCCCATTGCCCTGAAAAGGGTATTTGGATGGGCATTGCCCTTTTAAAGGCAGTTAGCTCTTTTGCAAGTCCCTAACCTAAAAATAAAACCCACCCAATACACCCTTAAAAAAACCTAACACTAACCCCCTGAAGATCGACTTACCGGGAGAAGTCTTCATCCAAGCCGGGCCAAAGTCCTCAACGAAAGCCGGGAGAAGTCTTTATCCAAGCCAGGCGAAGTGGTCCTCCAGACGGTCAGAAGTCTTCATCCAGATGGCATCTTCTATTTTCATCCATCCGGCATGGAGCGGGTCCACCTTCAAGACATCCGGCGCAGAGCATCCTCTTCCAACAAAGTCTTCTTACAAAATGACAGTTCCTTTAAGTGACGTCATCCAAGATGGCGTCCCTTAGATTCCGATTGGATGATAGAATTCTATCAGCCAATCGGAATTAAGGTAGAAAAAATCCTATTGGCTGATGCAATCAGCCAATAGGATTGAGCTTGCATTCTATTGGCTGATTGGAACAGCCAATAGAATGAGAGCTCAATCCTATTGGCTGATTGGATCAGCCAACAGGATTGAACTTCAGCCCTATTGGCTGATTGCATCATCTTGGATGCCATCTTGGATGACGTCACTTAAAGGAACCTTCATTTAGTAAGAAGATGTCGATTGAAGAGGATGCTCCATGCCGGATGTCTTGAAGATGGACCCGCTCCACGCCGGATGGATGAAGATAGAAGATGCCGTCTGGATGAAGACTTCTGCCCTTCTGGAGGACTACTTCGACCGGCTTGAATGAAGACTTCTCCTGGCTTCGTTGAGGACTTCGGCCCGGCTTGAATGAAGACTTCTCCCGGTAAGTCGATCTTCAGGGGGTTAGAATTAGGTTTTTTAAGGGTGTATTGGGTGGGTTTTATTTTTAAGTTAGGGACTTTAGGTTTGCAAAAGAGCTAACTGCCCTTTTAAGGGCAATGCCCATCCAAATGCCCTTTTCAGGGCAATGGGGAGCTTAGGTTTTTTTAGTTAGTATTTTATTTGGGGGGTTGGTTGTGTGGGTGGTGGGTTTTACTGTTGGGGGGTTGTTTGTATTTCTTTTTCAGGTAAAATAGCTGATTACTTTGGGGCAATGCCCTACAAAAGGCCCCTTTAAGGGCTATTGGTAGTTTAGTTTAGGCTAGGGGTTTTTTTTATTTGGGGGGGGCTTTTTTTACTTTGATAGGGCTATTAGATTAGGTGGAATTTGTTTAAATATCATGTAATTTGTTTATTATTTTAGGTAATTTTGTGTCTTTTTTTTGTACTTTAACTAATTTAATTTATTTAATTGTTGTTAATTTACTTAATTTATTTAATTATAGTGTAGTGTTAGGTGTTAGTGTAACTTAGGTTAGGTTTTATTTTACAGGTACTTTTGTATTTATTTTAGCCAGGTAGTTATTAAATAGTTAATAACCTAGTTAAAATAAATACAAACTTGCCTGTAAAATAAAAATAAACCCTAAGATAGCTACAATGTAAGTATTAGTTATATTGTAGCTAGCTTAGGGTTTATTTTATAGGTAAGTATTTAGTTTTAATTAGTAATAATTTAGTTAATGATAGGAATTTTATTTAAACTTATTTAAATTATATTTAAGTTAGGGGGTGTTAGGGTTAGGGTTAGACTTAGATTTAGGGGTTAATAACTTTAATATAATGGCGGCGACGTTGGGGCGGCAGATTAGGGGTTAATAAGTATAGGTAGGTGGCGGCGACATTGGGGGTGGCAGATTAGGGGTTCATAAATATAATGTAGGTGTCAGCGATGTTGGGGGCAGCAGATTAGGGGTTCATAAATATTATGTAGGTGGCAGCGGTGTCTGGAGCGGCAGATTAGGGGTTAAAAATTTTATTATAGTATTTGCTATGAGGGAGGGCCTCGGTTTAGGAGTTAATAGGTAGTTTATGGGTGTTAGAGTACTTTTTAGCACTTTAGTTATGAGTTTTATGTTACGGCGTTGTACCATAAAACTCTTAACTACTGACTTTTAAATGCGTTAGGACTCTTGACAGGGTAGGGTGTACCGCTCACTTTTTGGCCTCCCAGGACAGACTTGTAAGACTCGGCGCTATGGAAGTCCCATAGAAAAAAGACTTTACAAAGTTACGTAAGTTGTTTTGCAGTAAGGCCAAAAAAGTGTGCTGTGCCCCTAAACCTGCAAGACCCGTAATACCAGCGGGCGTAGAAAAAGAAGCGCAAGGACCTCTTAACGCTGCTTTTTCAGCCTAACGCACAACTCCTAATCTAGCCGTCTGTCTTGCAAAGTTAACACTCGAGCGCAGTTAACTCACAAGTGTAAGCGATAAATACTGCTACACTCGTAATATAGCCCTAAATATAATTTTAAAATCATATAAAATAAATGACTTATTGAAATAAAATTATGCAGTAAAAATTGTCAGCTAGATTACAAGTTTTGCGTTATGACTCAAAAAGCATCGTTATGGCCCATAACAATGCTTTTTCACTAACGCCGCTATTACAAGTCTTGTCAGAATAACTGTACCGCACACCTTTTTGGCCATCATGCAACATCAGTATCGCACTTTAAGAAAAGTCCTTTTTCAATGGGACTCCCATAGCGTCGGTATTACAAGTTTTGCTGTGAGGCCAAAAAGTGAGCGGTACAGCCTAAAATGACAAGATCCGTACCGCCATCTACAGTCAGTAGTTATGAGTTTTATGCTACAAAGCTGTAACATAAAACTCATAACTAAACTGTCACAAAGTACACTAACACCCATAAACTACCTATTGACCCCTAAACTGAGCCCCCCCCCCCCGCATCGCAAACACTTAAATAAATTAATTTACTGCTCCGGACTAGACATGTGCGATTTGTTTCGGATCGATTCAGAAATTCAGCCGAATTTCTTATATTCGGAGATTTGGATCGATTCAAATTTCCGAATTGAAATAGTGCCGAATCTACCTAATTAATCCGAATTAGTTCGGATTTATTCAGTAGATTTGGATGGCCATGGATTACATTAGTATTGTACAGTATATTAGGTTATATCACTCTACTATGGGTTACACCTAATATAAGTACATAATACCAGTCTAATACACAGCACATCCCAAAATTCCGAAATTCCGAATTTCCGAATCGAACCGAATCGAAGCGAATCCAGCCAAATTTATTCGAATCCGAAACAAATTCATTCGAATTTTTCCGAATTCGAATCGATCTGAACCGAAATTCGAAAAAACTAATTTTTCGATCATGCACAAGTCTACTCCAGACATCGCCGCCACTTAAAAAATGTATTAACCCCTATTCCGCCACTTCCCAACATCGTCGCCACTATAATAAAATGATTAACCCCTAAACTGCCGCCCTCCCACATCGCAAACACTATTCAAATAGTATTAACCCCTAATCTGCCGTCCGTCCACACTGCCGCTATAATAAACATATTAACCCCTAATCCACAAGCCCCCCACAACGAAATATACTAAAATAAATTATTAACCCCTAAACCTAACCCTAACGTAAACCTAACGTAACCCTAAGCCTCAATCTAACCCTAACACCCCCTAACTTAAATATAATTAAAATAAATCTAAATAAAACTTACAATTAATACCTAAATAATTCCTATTTAAAACTAAATACTTACCTGTGAAATAAAACCTAAGCTAGCTACAATATTACTAATAGTTAGATTGTAGCTAGCTTAGGTTTTATTTTTATTTCACAGGTAACGTTGTATTTATTTTAACTACGTAGCTAGTAAATAGTTAATAACTATTTACTAACTAGTCTACCTCATCGCCATCCTCTTCTGCTTCGCTAATTTATTATAAAAAGGGCATCACAGCCTCACTGCCTAATCACAGCACGCTCTAGTGCTGGCAAAATCTGTCACATGCTTTACCCAGGATGCTTCAATTAGTTCAACAGCCCAATCAGGCGCGCTGCGATTAGACATCAAGCCAATGACGGGCTTTTGAAGAAAAAAACAGCGAAACAGAAGAGGAAGGGGATAAAGGTAAAGTAAGTAAACTTTTGAAGGGTTAAACATTGAATTTGCTTTATATTTTCCAGGTAATGCGACGTTAATGTTACATAATTCTTCTCTATGTGCAGAATTATGTATCATTAATGCCTATGTTTACTGTCTCTTTAATCCCACCTGTTTGAAATTGGCTCATGCTTCTAAGATATTTGCTCTCTCTCCCCCTCTCTTTTGCTCTCTCTCCCCCCTCTCTTTTGCTCTCTCTCCCCCTCTCTTTTGCTCTCTGCATCTTTTTTTCTCAAACCCTCTATCTTTGACTTATCTACAAAATATACCAAAGTCTTCTTCGCTCTTAATTTCTGCATTTTGTAGTTAATAGTTTTAGTCTACATTATGGTTTTGTCTGTTATCATTCACTGAAGTACAAATATAGACATCATGTAATTTTATCCCATTGTAGATTTAAATGCACTTTTACAAAGAACATAGACTGACATTCAATATGATGTGAAACAAATATGTAAAGATAGTTTGTACATGCAAATAATCTGTTATACTATACTGACATGTGAGATGATCAAGTACAAGTAGACATCTAAAAATTATTAGAGGAAGCACAAATGTACCAATATAGAACCTAACCCTTATCCAGGCCGAAAATCAATGACTAGCTATACATACTCCGTCTAATGGCTAAAACAACTAATGCAAAATGATACAACATTTCTATTTTGCATGTATAATGTATATATATATATATATATATATATATATATATATATATATATATATATATATATACATAATATCACTATATTTGTAAAAACATATATATATATATACAATATCAACTAAACAGATGCAAAAAATACAATCAAAATCATAACAAAATACAAATTAAAAAAACAGGCTAGGAATATCTATTTAAAAATACATAGAACATATTCTGCTATGTGCAGATCAATGGAATGTGAAATATTTACAGTATAACACTTTATTAAATATAAATATGGCATAGATATGTCTTAACATGTATTCATATAACTAACTGCAAAGGGCTCCAATGCACTTATATATATATATATATGTCTATGGGGGGATATCTATCAAGCCGTCAACTGTGTTGCATTCGACGGCATCAATACGCTCGCCTAACATCGCCTAACATTGTGTCCGCGGACCTGAATACGACCTCCATATTTATAAAAAAAGCCGAAAAAAAGACGTGCACCAAACACAGGGGCGATGAGCATCGGATTGTTGTTAATTAGCAGTCATCGATCTCGCATCTATTGGGCTTTTTCACAACTATATTAATACCCTGTATTAAACGCGCCACTATACTAAAATGTTTAACCCCTATCCCGCCGCTCCCCGACCCAGCCGCAACCTAAATAAAGTTATTGACCCCTATCCTGCCTCTTCCCAACCCGCCTCAACCTAAATAAAGTTATTAACCCCTATCCCACCGCTCCCGACCCCGCCGCAACCTAAATAAATGTATTAACCCCTATCCTGCTGCTCCCAGACCCCGCCGCAACATAAATAAAGTTAATAATCCCTATCCCGCTGCCCCCCAACCCCACTCCCACTAAATAAATATATTAACCCCTAAACCTCTGGCCTCCCACATCACTACCACTAACTAAACCTATTAATCCCTAAACCGCCAGCCCCCCACATCGCCATAAACTAAATTAAGCTATTAACCCCTAAACCTAACAACCTGCTAACTTTAAATTAAAATTACAACCCTATCTTCAAATAAATTTAAACTTACTTGTAGAATTTAAATAAACTATTTTTAAACTATTAATTAACCTACCCTAACTATTATACTACAATTAAATTAAACTAGCAATTAAATAAATCAAATTACATATTAAAAAACCCTAACCCTACTCAAATTATTTAAATCTACTTAAACCTAAAAACTACTAAATTACAAAAAAAAATAAACGCTAAGTTACAAAAAAATAAAAAACACTAAATTGCGGAAAAAAACAAACCACATTATTAAAAAAAGAATTACACCTAATCTAATAGCCCTATCAAAATAAAAAAGCCCCCCCCCAAAAAAAAAAAAAACCTAGCCTACAATAAACTACCAATGGCTCTTAAAAACAGAATTTATGCTTACCTGATAAATTACTTTCTCCAACGGTGTGTCCGGTCCACGGCGTCATCCTTACTTGTGGGATATTCTCTTCCCCAACAGGAAATGGCAAAGAGTCCCAGCAAAGCTGGTCACATGATCCCTCCTAGGCTCCGCCCACCCCAGTCATTCGACCGACGGACAGGAGGAAATATATATAGGAGAAACCATATGATACCGTGGTGACTGTAGTTAGAGAAAATAATTCATCAGACCTGATTAAAAAACCAGGGCGGGCCGTGGACCGGACAAACCGTTAGAGAAAGTAATTTATCAGGTAAGCATAAATTCTGTTTTCTCCAACATTGGTGTGTCCGGTCCACGGCGTCATCCTTACTTGTGGGAACCAATACCAAAGCTTTAGGACACGGATGAAGGGAGGGAGCAAATCAGGTCACCTAAACGGAAGGAACCACAGCTTGCAAAACCTTTCTCCCAAAAATAGCCTCCGAAGAAGCAAAAGTATCAAATTTGTAAAATTTGGCAAAAGTGTGCAGTGAAGACCAAGTCGCTGCCTTACATATCTGGTCAACAGAAGCCTCGTTCTTGAAGGCCCATGTGGAAGCCACAGCCCTAGTGGAGTGAGCTGTGATTCTTTCAGGAGGCTGCCGTCCGGCAGTCTCATAAGCCAATCGGATGATGCTTTTAAGCCAAAAGGAAAGAGAGGTAGAAGTCGCTTTTTGACCTCTCCTTTTACCAGAATAAACAACAAACAAGGAAGATGTTTGTCTGAAATCTTTAGTAGCCTCTAAATAGAACTTTAGAGCACGGACAACGTCCAAATTGTGTAACAAACGTTCCTTCTTTGAAACTGGATTCGGACACAAAGAAGGTACAACTATCTCCTGGTTAATATTTTTGTTAGAAACAACTTTAGGAAGAAAACCAGGCTTAGTACGCAAAACCACCTTATCTGCATGGAACACCAGATAAGGAGGAGAACACTGCAGAGCAGATAACTCTGAAACTCTTCTAGCAGAAGAAATTGCAACCAAAAACAAAACTTTCCAAGATAGTAACTTAATATCTATGGAATGTAAGGGTTCAAACGGAACCCCTTGAAGAACTGAAAGAACTAGATTTAGACTCCAGGGAGGAGTCAAAGGTCTGTAAACAGGCTTGATCCTAACCAGAGCCTGAACAAATGCTTGAACATCTGGCACAGCTGCCAGTCTTTTGTGTAGTAAGACAGATAAAGCAGAGATCTGTCCCTTTAGAGAACTTGCAGATAATCCTTTCTCCAAACCTTCTTGAAGAAAGGAGAGAATCTTAGGAATTTTTATCTTATTCCATGGGAATCCTTTGGATTTACACCAACAGATATATTTTTTCCATATTTTATGGTAAATTTTTCTAGTTACAGGTTTTCTGGCCTGAACCAGAGTATCTATCACCGAATCTGAAAACCCACGCTTTGATAGCATCAAGCGTTCAATCTCCAAGCCGTCAGTTGGAGGGAGACCAGATTTGGGTGTTCGAATGGACCTTGAACAAGAAGGTCCTGTCTCAAAGGTAGCTTCCATGGTGGAGCCGATGACATATTCACCAGGTCTGCATACCAAGTCCTGCGTGGCCACACAGGAGCTATCAAGATCACCGAGGCCCTCTCCTGATTGATCCTGGCTACCAGCCTGGGAATGAGAGGAAACGGTGGGAATACGTAAGCTAGGTTGAAAGTCCAAGGAGCTACTAGTGCATCTACTAGAGTCGCCTTGGGATCCCTGGATCTGGACCCGTAGCAAGGAACCTTGAAGTTCTGACGAGACGCCATCAGATCCATGTCTGGAATGCCCCATAATTGAGTTATTTGGGCAAAGATTTCCGGATGGAGTTCCCACTCCCCCGGATGAAATGTCTGACGACTCAGAAAATCCGCTTCCCAATTTTCCACTCCTGGGATGTGGATAGCAGACAAGTGGCAGGAGTGAACCTCCGCCCATTGAATTATTTTGGTCACTTCTTTCATCGCCAGGGAACTCTTTGTTCCCCCTTGATGATTGATATAAGCAACAGTCGTCATGTTGTCTGATTGGAACCTTATGAATTTGGCCTTTGCTAGTTGAGGCCAAGCTCTGAGAGCATTGAATATCGCTCTCAGTTCCAGAATGTTTATCGGGAGAAGAGACTCTTCCCGAGACCATAGACCCTGAGTTTTCAGGGATTCCCAGACCGCACCCCAGCCCACTAGACTGGCGTCGGTCGTGACAATGACCCACTCCGGCCTGCGGAAGCTCATTCCCTGTGACAGATGGTCCAGGGTCAGCCACCAACGGAGTGAATCTCTGGTCTTTTGATCTACTTGAATCATTGGAGACAAGTCTGTATAATCCCCATTCCACTGTTTGAGCATGCACAGTTGTAATGGTCTTAGATGAATTCGTGCAAAAGGAACTATGTCCATTGTTGCAACCATCAATCCTATTACTTCCATGCACTGCGCTATGGAAGGACAAGGAACAGAATGAAGCACTTGACAAGAGCTTAGAAGTTTTGATTTTCTGACCTCTGTCAGAAAAATCCTCATTTCTAAGGAATCTATTATTGTTCCCAAGAAGGGAACTCTTGTTGACGGGGACAGAGAGCTCTTTTCTTTGTTCACCTTCCATCCGTGAGATGTGAGAAAGGCTAGAACGATGTCCGTATGAGCCTTTGCCTTTGACAGGGACGACGCTTGTATTAGAATGTCGTCCAAGTAAGGTACTACTGCAATGCCCCTTGGTCTTAGCACCGCTAGAAGGGACCCTAGCACCTTTGTGAAAATCCTTGGAGCAGTGGCTAATCCGAATGGAAGAGCCACAAACTGGTAATGTTTGTCCAGAAAAGCGAACCTTAGGAACTGATGATGTTCCTTGTGGATAGGGATATGTAGGTACGCATCCTTTAGATCCACGGTAGTCATAAATTGACTTTCCTGGATGGTGGGTAGAATCGTTCGAATAGTTTCCATTTTGAACGATGGTACCCTGAGAAATTTGTTTAGGATCTTCAAATCCAAAATTGGTCTGAACGTTCCCTCTTTTTTGGGAACTACGAACAGATTGGAATAAAATCCCATCTTTAACAGGTCTTCTACACAATGTAAGAATGCCTGTCTCTTTATTTGGTTTGAGGATAAGTGAGACTTGTGGAACCTTCCCCTTGGGGGTAGTTCCTTGAATTCCAGGAGATAACCTTGAGAAACTATTTCTAGCGCCCAAGGATCCTGAACATCTCTTGCCCAAGCCTGAGCAAAGAGAGAGAGTCTGCCCCCCACCAGATCCGGTCCCGGATCGGGGGCTACTCCTTCATGCTGTCTTGTTAGCAGTGGCAGGCTTCTTGGCCTGCTTACCCTTGTTCCAGCCTTGCATTGGTTTCCAGGCTGGTTTGGGTTGTGAGGCATTACCCTCTTGCTTAGAGGATGCAGAATTAAAGGCTGGTCCATTTCTGCGAAAGGGACGAAAATTAGGTTTATTTTTAGCCTTAAAAGACCTATCCTGTGGAAGGGCGTGGCCCTTTCCCCCAGTGATGTCTGAAATAATCTCTTTCAAATCAGGTCCAAATAAAGTTTTACCTTTGAAAGGAATGTTAAGTAATTTTGTCTTGGATGACAGATCCGCTGACCAAGACTTTAGCCAAAGCGCTCTGCGCGCCACAATAGCAAACCCTGAATTTTTCGCAGCTAATTTTGCTAATTGCAAAGCGGCATCTAAAATAAAAGAATTAGCCAATTTAAGTGCGTGAACTCTGTCCATAACCTCCTCATATGGAGTTTCTCTACTGAGCGACTTTTCTAGTTCCTCGAACCAGAACCACGCTGCCGTAGTGACAGGAACAATGCATGAAATTGGTTGTAGAAGGTAACCTTGCTGTACAAAAATCTTTTTAAGCAAACCTTCCAATTTTTTATCCATAGGATCTTTGAAAGCACAACTATCTTCGATAGGAATAGTAGTGCGTTTGTTTAGAGTAGAAACTGCCCCCTCCACCTTGGGGACTGTCTGCCATAAGTCCTTTCTGGGGTCGACCATAGGAAATAATTTCTTAAATATAGGGGGAGGAACAAAAGGTATGCCGGGCTTTTCCCACTCTTTATTTACTATGTCCGCCACCCGCTTGGGTATAGGAAAAGCGTCGGGGGGCACCGGAACCTCTAGGAACCTGTCCATCTTGCATAATTTCTCTGGAATGACCAAATTGTTACAATCATCCAGAGTAGATAACACCTCCTTAAGCAGTGCGTGGAGATGTTCTAATTTAAATGTCACAACATCAGGTTCAGCTTGATGAGAAATTTTTCCTGAATCTGAAATTTCTCCCTCAGACAAAACCTCCCTCATGGCCCCTTCAGATTGGTGTGAGGGTATGACAGAACAATTATCATCAGCGTCCTCTTGCTCTTCAGTGTTTAAAACAGAGCAATCGCGCTTTCTCTGATAAGTAGGCATTTTGGATAAAAGATTTGCTATGGAGTTATCCATTACAGCCGTTAATTGATGAATGGTAATAAGTATTGGCACACTAGATGTACTAGGGGCCTCCTGCATGGGCAAAACTGGTGTAGACACAGTAGGAGATGATGTAGTATCATGTTTACTCCCCTCATTTGAGGAATCATCTTGGGCAATATCATTATTTGTGGCAGTACTGTCCTTACTTTGTTTGGACGCTATGGCACAATTATCACATAAATTTAAATGGGGAGACACATTGGCTTTCATACATATAGAACATAGCTTATCTGAAGGTACAGACATGTTAAACAGGCTTAAACTTGTCAACAATGCACAAAAAACGTTTTAAAATAAAACCGTTACTGTCACTTTAAATTTCAAACAGAAAACACTTTATTACTGAATATGTGAAAAAGTATGAAGGAATTGTTCAAAAATTACCAAATTTTCACCACAGTGTCTTAAAGCCTTAAAAGTATTGCACACCAAATTTCAGAGCTTTAACCCTTAAAATAACGGAACCTGAGCCGTTTTTCAATTTAACCCCTATACAGTCCCAGATACAGTCTTTGCTAAGACCCAACCAAGCCCTGTGGGGAATACGATACCAAATGATGCCTTCTAAAAGCTTTTTCAGAGATTCTTAGATCCTCACACATGCATCTGCATGCCCTGCTCTCAAAAAACAACTGCGCATTAATGGCGCGAAAATGAGGCTCAGTCTATGACTAGAAAGGCCCCCTGACTGAAAAAGGTGTCCAATACAGTGCCTGCCGTTTTATAAACGTTCCCCAAGATTATAAATGTCAATTGTTAGCCTAAATTTGAATAATATGCACAAATAAAGCAATCGATTTAGCCCATAAAAATGTCTACCAGTTTTTTAGCCCATAATAAGCCCTTTATTCTGTTTGTTTTTGACTAAGAAAATGGCTTACCGGTCCCCATGAGGGGAAATGACAGCCTTCCAGCATTACACAGTCTTGTTAGAAATATGGCTAGTCATACCTTAAGCAGAAAAGTCTGCTAACTGTTTCCCCCAACTGAAGTTACTTCATCTCAACAGTCCTATGTGGAAACAGCAATCGATTTTAGTTACTATCTGCTAAAATCATCTTCCTCTTACAAACAGAAATCTTCATCCTTTTCTGTTTCAGAGTAAATAGTACATACCAGCACTATTTTAAAATAACAAACACTTGATAGAAGAATAAAAACTACATTTAAACACCAAAAAACTCTTAACCATCTCCGGGGAGATGTTGCCTGTGCAACGGCAAAGAGAATGACTGGGGTGGGCGGAGCCTAGGAGGGATCATGTGACCAGCTTTGCTGGGACTCTTTGCCATTTCCTGTTGGGGAAGAGAATATCCCACAAGTAAGGATGACGCCGTGGACCGGACACACCAATGTTGGAGAAAGGGCCTTTTGTGGGGCATTGCCCCAAAGAAATCAGCTCTTTTACCTGTAAAAAAAAAATACAAACACCCCCAACAGTAAAACCCACTACCCAACCAACCAACCCCCCCAAATAAAAAAAACTATCTAAAATAATCTAAGCTCCCCATTGCTCTGAAAAGGGCACTTGTATGGGCATTGCCCTTAAAAGGGCATTTAGCTCTCTAACATGCCCAGACCCTAATCTAAAAATAAAACCCACCCATAAAACCCTTAAATAAACCTAACAACTAGCCCCCAACAATCCTCTTACAGTTATTGAAGTCCCGCTTGAAGGATCCATCCAGCCGGCAAGAAGTCTTCATCCAGGCGGCAATAAGTCTTCATACGGGCGGCCTCTTCCATCTTCATCCAGCCGGCGAAGTCCTCATCCAGTCAGCAAGAAGTCTTCATCCAGATGGCATCTTCTATCTTCATCCATCCAGTGCAGGGCTCCTCTTCATACGGTTGCCGCCATAAACTGTAACTTCAATGCAAGTGACATCATCCAAGATGGTGTCCCTTGCATTCCTATTGGCTGAAATATTTCAATCAGCCAATAGGATTAGAGCTGCTAAAATCCTATTGGCTGTTCCAATCAGCCAATAGGATTTGAGCAGCTCTCATCCTATTGGTTGTTCCAATCGGCCAATAGGATGGGGTGTTTAGACTCTGGGCTTATGCTAGGGTGTTAGGTTTAAACGTAACTTGTTTTCAACCGTATAAATCAATGGGATATCTAGCAGCATTGAGCATAAGCTTTCGCTGCTTTCAGACTCCCATTGATTTCTATGGCATCCGCGGCCTCCAGGGTCGCGGATTGAAAACCAGGTGCGCTGGGCCGGAATAGCCGCGAGAGTACTTGTTAGAAATTTGATAAATGGGAAAAAGTGTCAGATAGAGCCGAATGTGTTTTCGGAACATCTGTAATGACGTAAGCATCGATCTGCATCGGATTGAGACCGGCGGATCGTATGTTACGTCACAAATTTCAACTTTTGCCGGTCTGTAGGCATTGATAACTAGGTCATATCAATCTCGCAACAATTACGCTGCGGAATTATTTGCGGTTGACGGCCTGGGGCGCGATCCGATATAGATCGCAGTTTGCGGCGCAAGTGAGGGAACCCACGTCGCCCGCAGTTTCAGCTCGCAACTCGAGCCATCCAATATGCGGCGCCGTCACTTGCTAAAGTGGCGCAAGTCTCACAAACCAGCGATGTCCAGAAATCTGCGTAAGTACAGATTTTTGGAGTCGCCAGTGACTTGCGCCACGTTAGAAACTGCCGGCGCCTATAAAACCTGACTAAAGTCTAAATCACCCGCACTGTCTAACACACCTCCTAAACATAGCCTGACACGTCTAACACGCCTCCCTAACATAGCCCGACACGTCTAACCCTCTATCCGCTATCCCCCCTCACTATCCTAACAATAAAAAAGCTATTAACCCCTAAACCGCCGCTCCTGTACCCCGCCGCAACCTAATAAAGTTATTAACCCCTAAACCGTCGCTCCCGTACCCCGCCGCCAGCTATATTATATCTATAACCCCCTAAAGTGAGCCCCTAACATCGCCGCCATCTATATTAAAATTATTAACCCCTAATGTAAGCCCCTAACACCGCCGCCATCTCTATTAAAATGATTAACCCCTAATTTAATCTACCTACCCCGCCGCCAGCTATATTATCTATATTAACCCTAAGTATATTATAGTTAATATAGGTATTACATTATATATATTAACTATATTAACCCTAATTATATTAGGGTTAATATAGTTAATATAGTTACTATAGTATTTATATTAACTATATTAACTCTATCTAACCCTAACACCCCTAACTAAATTTATATTAAATTAATCTAATTCATTTATAAACTAAAATATTCCTATTTAAATCTAAATACTTACCTATAAAATAAACCCTAAGATAGCTACAATATAATTAATAATTACATTGTAGCTATGTTAGGGTTAATATTTATTTTACAGGTAAATTGTTAATTATTTTAACTAGGTATAATAGCTATTAAATAGTTATTAACTATTTAATATCTACCTAGTTAAAATAATTACCCAATTACCTGTAAAATAAATCCTAACCTAAGTTAGAAATACACCTACACTATCAATAAATTAAATAAACTACAAACATCTATCTAAAAATACAATTAAATTAACTAAACTAAATTACAAAAAATAACAAACACTAAATTACAAAAAATAAAAAAAAGATTACAAGATTTTTAAGCTAATTACACCTATTCTAAGCCCCCTAATAAAATAATAAACCCCCCAAAATAAAAAAAATTCCCTGCCCTATTCTAAATTAAAAAAAGTTCAAAGCTCTTTACCTTACCAGCCCTTAAAAGGGCCTTTTGTGGGGCATGCCCCAAAGAATTCAGCTCTTTTGCATACAAATACAATACCCCCCCCATTACAACCCACCACCCACATACCCCTATTCTAAAACCACCCAAACCCCCCTTAAAAAAGCCTAACACTACCCCCCTGAAGATCTCCCTACCTTGTCTTCACCACACCGGGCCGAACTCCTGATCCGATCCGGGCGATGTCTTCCTCCAAGCGGCAAAGAAGAATTCTTCCTCCGGCGATGTCTTCCTCCAAGCGGCAAAGAAGAATTCTTCCTCCGGCGATGTCTTCCTCCAAGCGGCAAAGAAGAATTCTTCCTCCGGCGACGTCTTCCTCCAAGCGGCAGCAAAGTCTTCATTCTTCCGGCGGCATCTTCAATCTTCTTTCTTCGCTTGCCAGCGTCTCCGGAACAAATCTGGCACATGAGGTTTCTTGGGTGACCGCTTGCAGGGTGCCACAAAGGTTTTCTTCAAATTGAGTAAGATGGTATAGCAGTAGATTCTCTAGTTCTCGAAGAATCTGCATATCCATGCTTGCTGTGTCTAGTAGATAGTGATTAGTAGAGGACTCAGGCCCTACGCAACAGCAGTATCTCAAGGGTATACCACTGGGGGGTTTAGAATGAGGCCTTAACCTCAAAGTTAGCTCCGGATTGTTGAAGCAGGCAGCAAACCCTAATAAAGGAACATCATTTAGGTGCTGTTTATATCCTTAAACAAATATCTGCTGACTGAAGCCTGGATGGCTGCTGGTTCCAGAGATAATTTGTAGATAATATGGGAATACTGGAGCAGCTCACAACAACACGACCTATCATGGCCGCCGCCCGGAAGTTCCCCCATGTAGGAGGTATTTCTCCGTCAGCTAAGGCGGTGCGTGGGTTGTTTCAAGTGTAATGAAGAAAACTTTGCAATGGTCTCAATAAGCTAGTAGACCGCAGTGCCGATATATTGTCAATAAAATGTTAGCTTAGTCCCCAACGCTGCGATCCACAATGTAAGATGTATTAGGAGCAGGGTGTAAAAATGTATAGATTCCTAGAGTGCTATCAAATAGTGTTTTAATAATTGAGTTTCTGGAGCTCTGGGATGGCACGTTTTGTTGCTCCGGCAGTTGGCTCCGCCCCCCCCATTCTTTTTTATTTTTGATAATGTGTTGTTTTTTTTCCCCAATTTACGCCTAGATTACGAATTTTGTCGGCAATGGTGTGTGGTGCTAATGAGCAGTTTTCCCTCACCGCTCACCTACAATACCGCTGGTATTATGGGTTTTTACAAACCCGGCGTTAGCCACAGAAAAGTGAGCGTAGAGCAAAATTTTGCTCCACATCTCACCTCAATACCAGCACTGCATACTGTAGTGGTGAGCTGGCTAAACGTGCTTGTGCACAATTTCCCCATAGGAATCAATGGGAAAGAGCCGGCTGAAAAAAACCTAACACCTGCAAAAAAGTAGCGTTCAGCTCTTAACGCAGCCCCATTGATTCCTATGGGGAAATACTTTTTATGTCTACACCTAACACCTAACATGAACCCTGAGTCTAAACATCCCTAATATTACACTTATTAACCCCTAATCTGCCGCCCCCGACATTGCCGACACCTACATTATATGTATTAACCCCTAATCTGCTGGCACCAAAATCGTCGACACCTACATTATATTTATTAACCCCTAATCTGCCACCCCCAATGTCACGGCAACCTACCTACACTTATTAACCCCTAATCTGCCACCCCCAACGTCGCCACCACTATATTAAAGTTATTAACCCCTAAACCTAAGTCTAACCCTAACACCCCCCTAATTTAAATATAATTTAAATAAATCTAAATAAAGTTACTGCAATTAACTAAATTATTCCTATTTAAAACTAAATACTTACCTATAAAATAAACCCTAAGCTAGCTACAATATAACTAATAGTTACATTGTAGCTAGTTTAGGATTTATTTTTATTTTACAGGCAACTTTGTATTTATTTTAACTAGGTACAATAGTTGTTAGATAGTCATTAACTATTTAATAGCTACATAGTTAACATAAAGATACATTTAACTGTAAAATAAAACCTAACCTAAGTTACAATTACATATAGTACTACACTATAATTAAATTAATTCCCTAAATTAACTACAATTAAATACAATTATCTAAAGTACGGAAAAAAACAAACACTAAATTACAGAAAATAATAAAATAATTTCAAGTTTTTTAAACTAATTACACCTAATCTAATCCCCCTAATAAAATAAAAAAGCCCTCAAAATAATAAAAAGCCCTACCCTATACTAAATTTCAAATAACCCATAAAAGGGCCTTTTGCGGGGCATTGCCCCAAAGTAATCAGCTCTTTTACCTGTAAAAAAAGTACAATACCCTCCAACATTAAAACCCACCACCCACACACCCAACCCTACTCTAAAACCCACCCAATCCCCCCTTAATACAACCTAACACTAACCCCTTGAAGATCACCCTACCTTGAGAAGTCTTCACCCAACCGAGCCGAAGTCCTCAGCGAAGCCGGGCGAAGTGGTCCTCCAGACAGGCAGAAGTCTTCATCCATGCCGGGCAGAAGAGGTCCTCCAGACGGGCAGAAGTCTTCATCCAGGCGGCATCTTCTATCTTCATCCATCCAGCATGGAGCGGGTCTATCTTCAAGATATCCGACGTGGAGCATCCTCTTCGTTCTTCATCTGACGATTGAATGAAGGTTCCTTTAAATGACGTCATCCAAGATGGCGTCCCTTCAATTCCGATTGGCTGATAGAATTCTATCAGCCAATCGGAATTAAGGTAGAAAAAATCCTATTGGCTGATTGGAACAGCCAATAGGATTGAGGTCACATTCTATTGGCTGTTCTAATCAATGATTGCATCATCCAAAAGGATTTTTTCTACCTTAATTCTGATTGGCTGATAGAATTCTATCAGCCAATCAGAATTGAAGGGACGCCATCTTGGATGACGTCATTTAAAGGAACCTTCATTCAGTTATCGGATGAAGAACGAAGAGGATGCTCCACATCGGATGTCTTGAAGATGGACCCGCTCCGTGCCGGATGGATGAAGATAGAATATGCTGCCTGGATGAAGACTTCTGCCCATCTGGAGGACCACTTTGCCCGGCTTCGCTGAGGACTTCAGCCCGGTTGGGTGGAGATTTCTCAAGGTAGGGTGATCTTCAAGGGGTTAGTGTTAGGTTTATTAAGGGGGGATTGGGTGGGTTTTAGAGTAGGGTTGGGTGTGTGGGTGGTGGGTTTTAATGTTGGGGGTATTGTATTTTTTTTTACAGGTAAAAGGGCTGATTACTTTGGGGCAATGCCCCGCAAAAGGCCCTTTTAAGGGCTATTTGTAATTTAGTATAGGGTAGGGCTTTTTATTACTTTGGGGGGCTTTTTTATTTTATTAGGGGGATTAGATTAGGTGTAATTAGTTTAAAAAACTTGTAATTATTTTATTATTTTCTGTAATTTAGTGGGTTTTTTCACACTTTAGATAATTGTATTTAGTTGTATTCAATTGTAGTTAATTTAGGGAATTAATTTAATTATAGTGTAGTGTTAGATGTAATTGTAACTTAGGTTAGGTTTTATTTTACAGGTAAATTTGTCTTTATTTTAACTAGGTAGCTTTTAAATAGTTAATAACTATTTAATAACTATTGTACCTAGTTAAAATAAATACAAAGTTGCCTGTAAAATAAAAAATAAATCCTAAGCTAGCTACAATGTAACTATTAGTTATATTGTAGCTAGCTTAGGGTTTATTTTATAGGTAAGTATTTAGTTTTAAATAGGGATAATTTAGTTAATGATAGTTATTTTATTTAGATTTATTTAAATTATATTTAAGTTAGGGGGGTGTTAGGGTTAGACTTAGATTGGGGGATAATAACTTTAATATAGTGGTGGCGAAGTTGCGGCAGATTAGGCGTTAATAAATGTAGGTAGGTGTCGGCGATGTTAGGGATGGCAGATTAGGGGTTAATAAAATTTAACTAGTGTTTGCGATGCTGAAGTGCGGCGGTTTAGGGGTTAATATATTTATTATAGTGGCGGCGATGTCCAGTTCGGCAGATTAGGGGTTAAAACATTTTTTAAAGTATTTGCGATGTGGGGGGGGGTTAATAGGAAGTTTATGGGTGTTAGTGTACTTTTAAGCACTTTAGTTAACAGTTTTATGCTACGGCGTTAGCCCATAAAACTCTTAACTACAGACTTTAAAATGCGGTACCAGGCTTGACAGGAGAGGGTCTAACGCTCACTTTTTGGAAGACTTGTAATACCAGCATTATGCAAGTCCCATTGAAAAAATAGGATACACAATTTACGGAAGTGGATTTGCGGTATTTTCGAGTCTGGCCGAAAAAGTGAGCAGTACACCTGTACCTGCAAGACCCATAATACCAGCGGGTGTTAAAAAGCAGCGTTGGGGCTGCCTTGAGAGAACTGCCCTCCCAAGTGGTTTCACGTGCCACGGTGCGAAACTCAATGGCAAATAGTGCCACAGTTCTATTGCCCTGGCGGGGGTCTAGGAGAGAAAATTCTGCAGCAGAGGTACAGCCAGAAGTCCCAAAGACAGAAGACAATGCAGAAATGAAATCATCAACATCCTGCAGGAGTGGAGCGTTCTGTTCCAAAAGGCGAGAGACCCAGGCTAGGGCCTTGTCTTTCAGTAAGGAAATGATAAAGGTGACCCTTGAGTGGTGAGACTGAAAGGTGTGAGGATCAATGCGGAAGTGCAGCCTGCATTGGTTACGAAAACCCCTGCAATCAGTAATACCCTCATACTTGTCAGGCAAAGGTATACGGGGTATACCTCCAGAAGCAGAGGAAGAAGTCGCAGTACTAGGAGTAGGGACTGGCGGCAAAACAACAGTAGCGGTATTCCTCGCTGTAACTAGTAAGGAAAGTTGAGCGGTAATAGCCTCTAGCTTGGAATCCATATTCTGCAACTGTGTGGTATGGGTTCCCAACATCTGTCCCTGAAGATAATCAGCTCGTGCCACCTCATCTGACTCCATGGCCCAAGTATAATGTAATGCTCGTGGGATACTCCTCTATCAGACCAAACTCGGCCAGTAGTCTTGTTATTCCGGCGTCGAGCGGGATTGATAGGGAATATCCCAGAGCAGAGAAAGTTAGTAAGATGAGGAGGGCGGCACTCACCACAGGCAGGACAGTCCCCAGCGGCAACAGCAGAGCAGTCCATGAGCTCACCACTAGAATGGTCAGGAAGGCAGGGTTCGGCAACAAAGAGGCAATCAAGAACAACAGGGGTTAAACAGGCAGAGTAGTCAGACAGGCAGGGTTCAGCAGCAGTATATCAGTCCAGCAATTTAGGGGTTAAACAGGCAGAGTAGTCAGACAGGCAGAATTCAGCAACAGTATACCAATCCAGTAAATCAGGGGTATAACAGGCAGAGTAGTCAGACAGGCAGGGTTCAGCAGCAGTATATCAGTCAAGCAATTTAGGGGTTAAACAGGCAGATTAGTCAGACAGGCAGAGTTCAAACACATTAAGGCAATACTGTAGTAACAATCTATCAGACCCAAGAGCACACAAAGTAAAACCTATACTTGGGCAGTGATAGATCGTTACTGAGGGACTTACATAGGCGCAGGATTCGCGCCACAGGAATCCAGACCAGAATCTAAGAGAGAGGAGCGTGCGGCGATGACATCAGTGCCGCACGCATCCGGACCCGACACAGCCCCTGGCAACGAGCAGGGAATGAGACGCTGTGCCCCTAGCAACAGCTATAGCGGTGCGGCGTGACATCACCACCTCTGAAGTGGCGAAGAAAAATAACTAAGAGCTTGCTCACTCTCTGCTATTTACAGTCCCTTCACTCTCGCGATTGGTCACGTGAATGAAGGGGCAGCCATTACACACTCATAGGAGTGTGTAATGATACATACGTGCCAGTGGACTAACAGATCCACTGCCGTATGCAGCAAAGGTGGGTGGACAGGTTCTAAAGTTGTGAAGCTGTCCTCCCGCCTTTTAATACATGGGGCCCTTAGTTCCATCTCCTCTCAAAACTGTCCCATTTTACAGATGTAAATCTTCCAAAATCCAAACTGTTCCAAAATGCAAATTTTTCCAGTCTCAAAATGTTTGGATAAAAGGTTTTCTACCTGTTTTACTTTTTAACTTTAATAAGCAAAGGAAAATAAAATGTAAATAAGGCTGTTTGTGATTCTTACATAATTACTTCACAGTGACAGATAATGTATTTTAAAGAAAAGGCCATAATGAAACTCTTTAAACCTATATGCTCTTTAATCTCTGGTGGTCGCCCATTATAGTCACAGAGTTGGTAAATATAGGGAAAGAAAGACTTACTGGAAAATAAACAGCATTTTACAGTATAAATTTAATTAATCAGCAGTAAATTGCAGTTGATATACAACTTTTCCACCAGCATACCGATATTTTTTTTTTTTTAGATAAAAGAGCAATTATTGAAATAAAACATCAAAGCCCTGATTCCTTGTAACTGGAAATCACCGCCCCATCAACACTGGCAGAATAGGTTACACAGGGTACTAATACAATTTGATATTGTTATCTAAAAAATGGTTGCAGCGCAAAGTTATGCTAAGTCTTAATACATAGCTAGGATGAGTCTGGTAGAGTAACATAGTAGATGAGGTTGAAAAAAGACCAAAAGTCCATCGAGTTCAACCTATTCAAATCTAATATACTTACAAAAAGCTCCAGTTGAGCTCAAATTAATTCCACTAAAAGGTGATGCATTTATTACTAGCAATCATATCCATGAATTTTGTTTCTAGCCAGAAATGTATACAAACATTTTTTAAATGTATCTAGGGTATTAGCATTCACTACCTCATTTGGTAATGAGTTCCACAATGCTATTGCTCTTACAGTGAAAAATGTTTCTGTTGCAGGAGATTAAATCCCCTTTCCTCCAACCATAAATTGTGACATCTTGTCACAAACAATTTTCTTGGAATAAACAGAGCTTCTGCCATCTCTGTATATGGGCCTTGAATATATTTATATAAAGTAATCATGTCACCTCTCAAGCACCTTTTTTCTAGAGAAAACAGACCTAATTTGGCTAACCTCTCGTCATAGCTTAAATTATCCATTCCCCTTATTAGCTTTGTGGCCCTTCTCTAAACTTTTTCTACTTCTGCAATATCTTCTTTTGCGATTGGTCCCCAGAATTGCACTCCATACTCAAGGTGAGGTCTTACCAGGGATTTATATAGTGCCAGAATTATAATTTCCTCCCTTGAATCAATGCTTCTTTTAATACATGTTTGTATCTTATTAGCCTTTGAAGCCGCTGTCCTGCATTGTGCACCCATATTTAGCTTGTTATCTATTACTACTCGTAAATCCCTTTCCTCCTCTGTTTGGCTAAGTCTTGTCCCATTTAAATAATACATTGCCTGGTTATTTTTACTTCCAAAATGTCGAACCTGGCATTTTCCTTATTAAATCTCATTTTCCATTTACCTGCCCATACTTCTAAATTTTGCAGATCCCTTTGTAACGAAAGTTCATCCTGCTCTGACCTAATGACCTTTCTTAACTTAGTATCATCTGCAAAAATAGAGATGTCACCATTTAATCCTTGCTCCAAGTCATTAATAAAAATATTAAAAAGAACAGGGTCCAGTACTTATCCCTGGGGGACTCCACTGATTACCTTTGTTCAATGATTCAATCTGAGTATGATCCATTTACTACTACTCGTTGCTCCCTATCTTTTATCCAGTTATTTATCCATGAGCTAACATTTTCAGCTATTCCCAGTTCCTTAATTTTGTGCATTAATCTCTCATGTGGCACTGTATCAAACGCCAAAATCTAAGTACATCACATCAACTGATTCCCCTTTATCTATATTTTTACTTACTTCCTCATAGAATCTAATTAGATTAGTTTGACATGATCAATTTCTCATAAAACCATGCGGATTTGAAATCCCTCCTATAATGTAATTTATCCAAGGAATCAGTCCCCCGCTTGCTCTCAGTTGATTAATTCGGTTAATCCTTATGCCTAAAGTAGTTTTATTTTATTTAGTTACATATAGCACAAAACATTGCAGCCTGAAACTATTTAATTTAATGGATAATCAATTTTCCATTTTAAACTCATACATAAATAAACATTTAAGTAAACAAAATCTGAGCAAGCCAGGAGCTTATACATTGAACTCGTGGGGGTATATTTATCAATGTGCGAGCGGACATAATACGATGTAGCGTATCATGTCTGCCGCACATCGATAAATGCCAGCAGCATACAGCCACTAGCAGGGGGTGCCAATCAACCCGATCGTATTCAATCAGGTTGATTTCTGTTTGCGGCCTCAGAGAAGGCAGACAAGTTATGGAGCAGCGGTCTTTTAAACAAGGGGCATCAAGCTCCATACGCAGCTTAATAAATTGGCCCCTTGGGACTTATTATAGATTAAAATGTTGCATATAATTTGCCAAAGATAACATTATCATGATATGGTAATCCTGTTTTTAATATATTTCTGTTGCTCCTATGTAAATTTTGCACACTGTGAATACTTTTGTGAATAATGTTTGTTGATCCTATTGTAAAACTGCAAAAGATTTAATAAAGCTTGTTCGTTAAAAAAAAGTAAGTAATTATTATAGAAATAATGTAAAATTAATTTCAATAGTTAAGTGCATAAGTAGAAAATATCACTATAGGTTACAAATTAAGAAGAAAAAAGGTACTAGTCTACTCAATGTTAAAGAGACACTCACCTGCAGCAATTCCTTTATAATCCAGCTCAGGTTACATAAAGGGACACATTTCATGCACCTCCACATTTAACTCAGTATTAGTGTAACCGGATAATAATAAATAGTTAAACTTTAATAAGATATATAGAATTTTTGTATTTGTAAAATCTCTTATTATTGGTTTTTCTGGGATGTGGATCTACAGTTAACTTTCTCCCTATAAGATGTAAAATAATATTTGAGAACCTTTGATAGAAACATAGAATTTGACGGTAGATAAGAACCAAAAAGGCCCATGAAGTCTACCCATATTACATGTTACTTTTTCCTTAGGATAGCCTTATGCATGTCCCAGGCAGTTTTGAATTCCTTTACAGTCTTTCTGTTTACTAGTACCTCAAATGGAAGTTTATTCCATGAAGCCACCACCCTTTCCATAAAACAAATGCTCAAATTTCTCCTGAATCTGCTACCCTCTAACTTTAGATTGTGACCCCTTGTTTTGGCATTTATTTCTTGGTGAAAAATGCTTTCAGCTTCTATTTTATTAAGTCCCTTCATATATTTAAAGGTTTCTATCATGTCACCTCTTTCTCTTCTATCCTCTAAACTATACATATTTAGATCATAGAGTCTTTCTTTGTATGTTTTATATTTTAGAACATGTACCATTTTAGTAGCCCTCCTTTTGACAGCTTCAAGTTTATTTATATCTTTCTGAAGATATGGTCTCCAGAACTGTACACAGTATTCCAGATTTGATAGTATTATAGCTGTTATAGAAACATCAGAAAAAGTTTTTTTTAAAGTCAACTCACATACACATAATTACATGTATATCATAGGTGGATACTGGTACTGGTGTGGGTGGCTTAAGGTTCTCTGTCTTCTAATTCTTAATCCTACTTATTTAAATCCACCTTGACCCCAATTAATTCTCTCTTCATGGAGGAAAATAAATATGTAAAAAAGAAAGTAATTCATATAGCTATCAACAAGTTATGGAAATAGGAATGTAACAATACTTTATTTGGTTACGGGTGTACTAAACACCCATTGAAACTGTTTAAGTGATGTCATCAAGGAGTTACATAAATTAATTCAAATAAAAAAAACATAACTATCAGTCTTGGCATAGGATCTTTAGCTCAAGAAGGATGTCTGTTCCCCGAACTTTGTTTTTGTCCTACAGGTGTATAAAGAGCACTATTTGCAGTTACATGTCACATTCATAAAGCAGAGCTCCCAAATGTCCTGCCCTGCATATTGCAGAATTATTATGGTTTGAATGTTCTACCTCACTGCTTATGCAGCACCTTACCCTTCAGTGCAAATATAAGAATCTGCCCACAGCCTGCATCAACTCCATCCATGGCACCCCCCCCCCAGTGTACTACTGATACTTTCCCCCCTTAAGATGAGACCACACCCACATAACACCTGTCACTACTCCTACCACACCCTCTCATACAGAATAGACCTCACAATCCTAGTAGACCTCTATAAAATATACCTCACAACAATCCCACATCCTGAGGAAATGCCACTGGTTTTATGGTTTGGCCCACTAACAACTGACAGCAGTAGATTGTTATGATCTTAAGGCACTATATTAGCCACACCCATGGACCCTGGACATACTTACTGACCAACCAGACAAGCCCATGGATGACCAGACACCTCAGAGCTTCCATAATTCCACCTTCTCAGTGTGATTTGCCCAGAAAGTGACGAGTTGCCCTTTTTTTTATCTCCTGAATCTTAGAGAGCCTCCAGGAAATGTTGGGAGGAAGTATGAGCTCCTGTATAATATATATATAAGACTTCAGAAACATTAAAACAGGTCCCAGTTTCCTTATTGCTTCAGTAATTTCTATTTATTTTTCAGACAAAATGTATCAGCCATTTGGATAGATGCAATAATGCTTGTTTTTAAGATGAGCTTCTACTATGAGATTAGCTAGGCATGTGCTGTCACAACTTTACATTTCTATTAAAAAAATCTTTGTAACTCAGTCAGTCTTAGATGATCTCACCTGATCAGAACTGTATTTTTCTGTAATAGTGTTTACTGTGTCTGCTGGGTTAGGTGTACGAAGCCTTTAAAGTGACATTGTACACTAGATTTTTATTTGCATAAATGTTTTGTAGATGATCTATTTATAAAGCCCATCTGGGGGAATTTTTATAGCACTGTAGAGTTTTGCTTATTTTTTAATAACATTGTGATGACTTTCAGACTCCTAATCAAGCCCCACTGATGTCTACAGATTCCTGCTGGCTCCTGTTTATGTAATCTGTATTTTCATATGCAGGGATTGGGGGGGGGGTCTGCTCTTCTTGTTTAACCAGCTCCTTTCCCTGGGTGTGCCAGCCTAACCTCATCAACAGTGCTAAACTGGGAGCTTCTAAGTAAGTTTTTAAAAGGTTTTATACTGAATTTTTTTTCAGTATCTGTGCCTATTATTCCTTAAAGTTATGTCTATTACATGCAGTCCTATGGAAGTTGGTTTATACTGTCCCTTTAAGGAGGCATAGCAGATTGTAATCAGACTGAGTTGTATTTTGCTGGTGCATTGTGATGTAGTTTTGTGTTTTGAGTCTTGTTGAGTCTTTCTTCTATGCTATATTTTGGGGGCTTTATTAAACCTTTATGCTTTTACAGTTTGTGTTTCTATTTCTTGTTTAAATTGCTTCTGTATTTTAGACATGTCCTTGACAACTTGTATTTGTATTTGATTCTTGGTAATTAGACATTTCTTCTTTTTTTTAATATTTGGATTTGTATTTGTCTCTTGGCTTTGACTAGGATTCCCTTGAGATATTCCTCTTCCCTGATAATTTGGAATTAGTTTTTTTAGTTTTGCTTTGAATGGGTTTTCCTTACTTTCTGACAATGTAGATTTATATTGAAACTGTCTGGGCTGTTTTGACCTTGACTGTTTGACAATGCACCCTCTACTCCAATTTCTGTTCATTTTCCATTTCCCTGTCTATTCAGTCCTTGTTTGTTACTCTAGCTTTGTTGCATTTAAGTTCCACTGTTCCTTTTGTGATATGTACAGTAGATCTGTTCCATTTTATGAAAGCAGCATACCAATTAGCTTAAAGGAACAATAAATACAAATACAGCAGGATTGCATAATTAACAAGTGCATCATAAAAAGACAATGCAATAACGCCTACTCTGAATTTCAAATAAGCAGTAGATTTTTTTCTGACAAATGCATTTTTTCTCCCATTTTCCGGCCCTCTGTATCATGTGACAGAAATCAGCCAATCACAGACTAGTATACGTATACCCTGTGAGCTTATGCACATGCGCTGTAGGATCTTGTTACCCAGAAAGTATGTATATAAAAAGAAATTTGATAATGGAAGTAAATTGGAAAGTTTCTTAAAATTGCTGCTCTTTCTGAATCATAAAAGTTTATTTTGACTTGAGTGTCCCTTTAAGTAGTATTAGTTTTGTCTGAATTATGTGTCCAAACTTACTTAAAGGTAAAATTGTTATGCACTGAGTCTGTACATTATCTCTTAGTTTGTCTTTCAATAATAATTGTGTTTCTTTTGCATTGTAGGATACTAATTTAAGCACCTTTGAGAAATGCATCTACAAATAGAAAAAGAGACAGATGCGCCACATGGCCCAATATTGTTTGTTCCAAAGATGTATAAAAGTAGTGTATAAGATTACACTCACATGTATTGAAGCACTCCAAATAGTGCAATGGGAGCAGTCTGGGATCTATAACAGTCACCCAGCAGACCGACCTCTTGGAAGGGATAGATAATCTGTGATATGGAATACAAAAGACACAAAGGTGCCTATATGGCATAGTACAGTTTAAACCATATATAGTGCAATATAGTTGGTATAATATATACTCACATTTGTTGTAGCATCTCCAGTGATGCTAGTATAGCAGGAAGGGATCAATACAGTCACCCAATAGACTTATACAAGGCAGACAGCATACACAAGATCTCCAGGAAGTCCACAGGGCCAAATAAATTGGTCCAAAAATAATAATAATGCAGCAAGTGTTTTTATAAAAAGTAATAAACTTACTTTATTAAAATAAGATTTAAAAACAAGCGACGCGTTTCTCAGCCACAGGCTGTTTCACTACTATTTCAATTTGCAGTATTTTAGTAACAGTGGCTTCTATCACAATCTATCGTCTGCAGCTTTATCAGCTTTTTTTTTCAGGTAATCACAATCCATTTTCAAGTCACTTTTCAACACAATTTGGAAGCATTTTTGGCCTTTTTCAAATTTGACTCCTAAAGGCATGTCAATAAGTCTTTGAAAGGGCATATTGGACATATTTACAACTATTTCAAAGCTATTTGCAAACAGTCTGTTATCTTGCACATGTGCAAAACATTTTTTATGTTTAAATATTTTTTATTCAAGTGCCTGTATCATATCATAAGCAACGTACAACATTGTCAAAAGGTTACAAATATTATACAACTCAATAGAGACCATTTCATGGTCCAGAGATCGGTCACAACCATAAGTCTTTGAGTATAATGGGGGTACAGTCTCATTGCACAAAAGTCTTGTGGTATTATGATCACACACTGTACCTTCCCCTCTCCGTTAGGGAAGCCTCGGACATGAGGAATATCATATTAAAGCGTCATAATAAAGTTTTCTACAGTCTCTTCTTTAACTGCTAAAAGAACCAATTATAGACAATATTGCATCAAATACATACACGAGACACCTGAAATAGTTTTATAGTGTTAACAAAACTAAACAAACAAAAAGTAACTGGGGGAACCAGGATTGAAGTTTAAAATTTTTAAAGCTTATCGACTGAGAACTATTGGGTTTGAATACAAAGTTACACCTCCTCAAAAATCAGACAACCTAGAATACATGTGGTGGGACTCCTCCAAGCCACATCACTCCTACTCCCATAACTGTGTTGATTAAAGTTTAAACCCGGGACCATCTCTAAGCATTGTCTTTATTATCTAAGATGATTGCAGCTGATGTATACATGGTGTGGGTGTAAATGACTTTGTTCCTGACTTCAGACCAGGTCAATAGACCAGTTTTCCAATGCTTTGCGATACAGGACCTAGTAATTGTGCAGAGAATTTTAATGAACGTGTTAATAGGACCGCTGAACTGTTTCAAAGGTTCATGTAGGAGAGCATGTTTTATTGTGAGATATATCAGTAAGTAGTTGATGAGTGAGGTTAAAGTTTCCCAGATGTGTTGCACCTTACCGCAGTCCCACCACATATGACGGTATGTGCCTAGGTCTTCACACCCTCTATAACAACTTCTAATGCCGGGCTGGGACATGTGAGAAGTATGTAAAGGGGTTAGGTACCACCTAAAAATTGTTTTTGCAGAATTCTCTTTTAAGTCTACACTCAATAAGCCTCTGCTTGTGGAGCTAAAAATCTTTTCCCAGGATTCTCTAGGGTGACCCTAAGTCTTTTTCCCAGTTCAGCATTATTGGGGTTTTTACATTGTTTGTTGCATTCTGTATATTAATATATAATCTCGAGATTGCCTGGCAAAATATTTTTTAAAGATGCCAGTACTGTTAGTGACAATCACAACAGGGCGACTGTGACGACCAAATATAAAAATTGGGGTCCTGAAGTGATATGGTTTGCTATGGCATGCTATCATTTGCATGCAAGTGATATTAGGTTTTTGCATCCGTTTGCGCCGCATTTGAAGTTTAAAGTAATTGTGAATGTGTGAGCGCAAATAGCAATTTACGCAATAATGATTACAACTTCAGAGCTCTAGTTAAATGTTATGCGAGTCAAAAAAAGTGTCACAAAACACATCAAAAATACATTTGAAAATACAGTTACACTGATAAAAACTCTATGTAATAAAACATTTTTTTTTATATTGCAATAAAAAGTTATAAGGGCTCAAAGATGTGAGACAGGTGTTAGAAAAAAAAATGGTCCAAAAGTGCTTTTACTGGGATCCATAGGAACATGTATAAATATATGTATGTATATAAATATATATGCATGTATATGTATTTATATGTGTGTATATGTATTTATATGTGTGTATATGTATTTATATGTGTGTACACTGTCAGAAAAAAAGGTACGTAGGGGTCCATTTGTGAACACTTAGGGTACAACTGCTGTGGTTGTACCCTCAATGGATCATAATTACACCTTAAGGAACTAATATGTACCATTTAGGGGTAAATAAGGTACAAATTTGTTTCCAACTGTCAAAGGGTCCATGTCTGTACCATTTCATCCCCCCGAAAAGGTACAATCACTTGTGTGACTAAAAGGTTGAGGGGGATGGGTGGATCAAGGCTGCCAAACCCTGCAAGTCCATATCATTTGTTCACCTTAATTATTCATATTCATATAACTGGCAGTCTCCAAAAATGAATGCAACATACATGTTGTATGGCAAAATAATTATGTTCAGTCGTTGTTGGTAATATGCAAGAGGTGGGCAAAGCAAAAAAAATACTTAAAGGGACAGTCTACACCAGAATTGTTATTGTTCAAAGTCCCTTTATTACCCATTCCCCAGTTTTGCATAACCAACACAGTTATATTAATATATGTTTTACCTCTGTGATTGCCTTGTATCTAAGCCTCTGCAGACTGCCCCCTTATCTCAGTGCTTTTGACAGGCATGCAGTTTAGCCAATCAGTGCAGACTCCTACACTGTCAGAAAAAAGGGTACGGTTGGAGTCCGTTTGTGAACACTTAGGGTACAACTGCTGTGGTTGTACCCTCAATGGATTATAATTACACCTTAATTAACTAATATGTACCATTTAGCGGTAAATAAGGTACAAATATGTTTCCAACTGTCAAAGGGTCCATGCCTGTGCCATTTAATCTCCCCGAAAAGGTACAATAACTTGTGTGACTAAAAGGATGAGAGGGATGGGGGGTTCAAGGCTGCCAAACCCTGCAAGTCCATGTCATTTGTGCAGCTCAATTATTCATATTCACATAACTGTCAGTCACCCAAAATGAATGCAGCATACATGTTGTACAGCAAAATAATTATATTCAATCATTGTTGGTAATATGCAAGAGGTGGGCAAAGCAAAAAAAATACTTAATAACCCATATAGTCAATGATGATGTGTAGCTGGTTCTAAATAGCAAACAAGCACTTAACATTTTAATGTTTATATAAGATGTTAACTATTAAACATAAAGCAAATGTATTAACTAAAATTACAAAGAATTTTTTTTTTAAACTCTATAAAATAAACAAGAGCTGTTTAAGAACCTGTTTTTAAAAAAATAAAATAAAATTGTAATCGTTCCCCAGTCACATACATGGGCTTTGTGTGACACGCCATAGCGCCATCTGTTGGTTGAAAGATCCTTGACATGTGTAACACAGCTCCATCTATTGTTAGCAGGTTCATTACCAAAATGTGTACTGGAGAAATAGACTCATTTGCATATATTTTGCATAGAGTGACAATTTAATGTATGGTTGTGAGTTTTATAATTTATCCCCCGAATCCCCCTTCTTTTCATTAGAGTTATATTTTATTATTATTATTATGTTGTTTTCTATATGTTTTCTATATATTTATGTTTTATGTGGCATGTCACCCTAAATTAAATGGGGTGTTTTTAGAGTCTAGTACAGAGTGATACTCAACATGTTGAATTATTCTTTAGGAACTGGTTGTTTAGCCTGGTTCTTTCAGGTGGTTTTGTAGCCGTCTTTGAATTTGCTATATCTACAGTATCCAAACTTTTTTTAAAGTACAGCGTGGCTTTTGTTATACTGTCTGAAAAAGTACACATTAAATTAATGCATATTTGAATGTTATGTAAAAATCTAATGGAACAGCATTTGTAATATGCTGTGTTAAGTACAAATTTGCCATCATGAGGTACAAAGGGCTTGTCACTGGGGCAGTACCCTTAAAAGGCCAGATTTTCACCAATTTTTAAGGGTACAATATGGTACCATAACACTGAGGTCCAATCTAGTCCCCAAAAGGTACATATTTGCCTTTGAAAGGTACAATCTGCAAGGGTACTAATTTGTACCCACGTTCAAGGGTACAGTCGGTGTACCTTTGAGGGTACTGCCACAGTGACAAGCTGTTGTACCCCTAAAGGTACAATTTTTGCACATTTTTTCTGACAGTGTATATGTATTTATAGACGAATAAAAATATAAATAATATTAAACATTTATATATCTTATTGCAATACTGTGCTAGTGTTTGTGCAAATGATCCTGCGTTCATAACTTTGCAAAGTTTTTTTTCTGCGTGAGGATGCGACAGCGAGAGCGCAAAATTTTTACTTGCGACCTGTAATACCAGCGCAACTTGGAGCACACTGGTCAAAAAAGTTAAACGTAGATAAAGTACTTGCGGGAGTGCAAATTTTCGCTCCACTCATATACTAGCCCTATGTAAGTATGCCCTTCATGCCAAGATACATATGGCATTCATATAGTTAATCAGTGTTGAGGATGGATTTAGGTTACAATAGATTAATGTTACACATGTAAATGAGTATTTTCCTTGCACAATGAACAAAGGGGTTACATAAATAGATTTTAACTGTAACCTTAAGAGGAGTGAATGGGCTATCGTATCTGTCAGTTTCAAGTGACCTCCCAGTTACTATTTCGAAAACAGATACTTACACAAAAAGACAAAATAATATTGCATTGTGATCAATTTGAGAAACTCAACAACCAATTTGGTCAGAAAGCATGTCCAACTGAAGTTGAGGAAGACTTGTGCCCATCAAGGGTCCCTTTATGTCCTGCAGCTGAGGGAGACTATAGAAACCACTATGAGGCTTGACAAGGACCACTTTCACCCTAAGTAATCAAGGAAAAATATGGAACAATTGGAAGGCATTGCAGAGAGTTCCGTGAAAGTCAGGAGGGTTTCATGTTCTTGCTGATCAAAAGGGACAAACATCAGGTCAACTGGACATGCCCCAGCAAGACTGGGAAACTCAGAAACAACAATTATCTTGCTAAGATTGTTGCCAGGTGGTTTAAGTCAACTTAAGTTGATCTGGAGACATTTAATGATTACTTGACCCCAGGCCTTACCAAACGCTGCATTTTATTACATTTTTTATTATTATGTTTGATAGAAAAATGTATATTAAATTTAGGATGTCATCGTTGTAAGTTGTTTCACTTAGTTCTTATTACCTCATTCGGGCTTCACCTCTTGACAGTTTTCCTGACAATACTGGTTTGTGATGACTGTGAATTTTGGTGCTCTACTCATACATTTATTACTGGAGGAAGGTAAATATGAGCGTGGTACAAAATCCCAAAGCTGATACTCATGGACATACAAGCTAAGGGCTAGGGCAAGCAAAAACAATTGTAATGAATTAGTACATCATCTTCTAAGTAATCTGATGCCTCTTATTAGCCAAACAACACATTTATTATAAAATATTTACAAATATACTAAGCAGATCATCACAGCTTTCTTTTCAATTTTAAAATAAACTTTATATATAACTAGCTCACTAAAAATACCTATTCCTATATCTGTTTACCTGAAAATAAAAATTCATTACAGACTATAGTCCGTTTCTAATATACTTATATAATGATTAATTATATCCTGAAATACTTTTACTCATCTATCATTTGTTCAAACACTGAAGAGCTGAAATAAATTTGCATTACAAATTCTATGAAATATTTAAATCTAATAACACTTAAAATAGGGACAGCTCACTGTATAGACATAATCAAATCTTCTTTGTTTACAAGACAGATCACTAAATTATTGAAGAAATGACCTATCCCGAGAAAGATTTATTTTTCTTGAAATATTGTGAACTATTTGTAGTATCATGCATTGGATTTGTGGCAGGCGTGCTGTTCAATATATTTATTGTTGCTGTGCATTTAATTGACTGGTTGAATGGACAATCCCTGAATTCTTCAGACAAGCTTATAACTTGTTTAGGTCTTTCAAGGTTTTCATTTCAATGTTTTTCTGTGTTAAACACATACTTGACAATCTTCTTTCTTGATGGATTGAAAATCTGCATGATACACAATGTTATTGAGTTTTTGCAAATGTTCTTCAACTTTGCAAGTATTTGGTTTTCAACTTTACTCAGTTTATTTTTCTGCTTAAAGATTTCCAATTACACCAACTCTTTCTTTGTGAGCCTCAAAATGAAAATCACCCAATGGTTACTTCATCTGGTCATCATATCGTTATCGTTTTCCTTTTGTATTGCTGCTCTTTGTGCTTGGAAAATCGATAAAGTCTATCTCAGTAATTCAACATGTAAACTCAACTTGGATGTGACTTGGAATTCCAAAAGACGAAAAATATTTATTTTTCTCTTTCTATCAGGAAATGTGATACCTTTCGCCTTCTACAGCATATCATCGATTCTTCTAAGTGCTTCTCTATATCGACACAGACGTGAAATGAGAGACAACAATGGTGGATCTCATGCCTCTCAAGTGGATACTTACTTTGACACAATAAAGTCATTGGTACTTTGTTTTCTACTTTATTTTTTTTACTTTGCCACCTGTGTGTTTGTAATAATATATTATTTTAAACTAAACATTATATGGATGACCATACTAATGAATGCTTTTCTTACACTACATAGTGGTTACCTAATTATGATAATAAACAAATTAAAATATCAGGCTTGTAGAATACTCCAGTATATTGCAATTTGCTAAAAAAACAAAACATTGTTAAAATACAGTTACCAATATTATAAACAACATCAGAACTAACTATTTAATATGTTCACATTAGCAATATTTTGAATATTGTTATTCTACGCTAGCATTAAAATAACAAATGAAGAATTGTTTTAGCACTGTGTTACTTATAGGAATTATAGGATTAATATGATATCTATTGTATCATGTGTTCCCTAAAAAAGGATTTGCTTTAGAATCTGTGTGGGTGTTTGCAGCTGTCATTTTACTATTTGTCTGCATTGATTTTTTCCCCTTTCAAAAGGGCATTTATCATTTAAAGAGCTATTAGTCCTGTGGTTCAATTATCAACATATAACATCTGGGGAGATATTAATCCTGTAGTTAAAAGATTATGTAACCTTAAAATGAAGGTCCATTTTGATGAATTAGTGCCCGTTTTTTAATAAACCTATTAAAAACAAGGGCACTTTAATTAATCAAAATTGAAATTTCACTGTTTTCTTCAAAAACTTACCTTTTAATCCTGAATGCCGCTCCAGCCGTCGGAAGCCTCTGCAGACGTCAGAAATGACGAATCAGGCTTCCTACATTCACAGCTTCTTGGCCTGATGCAACACTGTGATGGAGGAAGCCGGATTCGTAATTTTGGACCCGCGAAGACGACTTGCGACGGGAGGAGGAAGTGCTGGAGCGGCTGCCAGGATTAAAAGGTAAGTTTTTGAAGAAAACAGTGAAATGTCAATTTTGATGAATTAAAGTGCCCTTGTTTTTAATAGGTTTATTATTAAAACCTATTATTATTAAAAACCGGGCACTAATTCATCAAAATGGACCTTGGGATTGGGTTTGGGCATGAGTTGGGTGTTTATTTGCTTGATTGGCTTCTATGAAGGAATAGGTTATCATGAGCGCAATATTCTATGTTCGTCTTTTTGCGCTTATCAAGCAAAAAACAGTTTACTTTCAACTCATAATACGAGCGCAACCCAACGCATGCAAAATGCTTACTTCTAGCATAGTTAACGCTTGCGCGGGATTGTTAATTAGTGCTCCACTTGTAATCTGGCCCTTAGAGAGATATTAGTCAAGTAGATTAAAGGGTCATAAAACCCCACATTTTTCATTCATGGTTATAATAGAGAATACAACTTTAAACAACTTTCCAATTTAGTTTAATTATCAAATTTGCTTAATTCCCTTGGTATTCTTTGTTGAAGGAGCATCAATACATTACTGTGAGCTAGCTGAACACATCAGAAAGCATATATGTGCAGCCACCTATTAGCAGCTAGCTCACAGTAGGTTATTGCTGCTACTGACCCTACCTAGGTTGCTTTTCAACAAAGGATGCCAAAGAATGAAAAACAAAATACTACTAAAGTAAATTGTATGTTCTATTTGAATCATGAAAGAACAACATTGTCTTTCATCTCCCTTTCATGATCATGTTAAATTTAGAGTGATTCTAGTCCTGTAACTGATTGTTTGACTTTCTTGTGTTGATAAGAGGCCATGTAAAAAAGAATATACATATATATATATATATATATATATATATATATATATATATAAAAACATTTTGTCATCCCACAGCTCCAGAAGAAAAAATAAAGGAATACTGTGAAAGATTGTTTTTTTCTTAAAAACAAGGATAAATTGTATTTTCAAAAATATTTAAAAATCATGTAAAAACATGTAAGCTATGTAAGCTAGTCGCAGGCCTGCAACAAGGTGTTCAGAACCCAACGCCAAACATGTTTCGGGCCAAGCTTCAGCCCTTGTTCACTGGCACAGTATGTATATATATATATATATATATTATCATCTTATTGTTATTTCACTGTAAATTATGATAACATTAAACTGAATACAAAATAAGATCGTTAGGAGATTGTCACAATTATTTAGGATTATTAATATTACAGATGATTTTGACAATGAAACAATATGTAACTCAAAATAATGATTTAAACAGTTTGTGTAATGTGATTCTTGAATAAAGTTAAGCTATGCTTTTTTTGCTTAAACCACATGCTACAGAATGCTGGCTCTGTGTTTCTTTAATGTATTCGGTTACAATTCATTTAAAAATCAACCCAGCTAATGCTGCCATCTAATATATTTAGGGCATTATAGAGCTGGGCTGCCCAAACTCATCTAGCCAAAATAGTTTTTATGTGTGTGTGTGTGTGTGTGTGTGTGTATGTGTGTGTGTGTATGTGTGTGTGTGTGTGTGTGTATGTGTGTGTGTGTGTGTGTGTATGTGTGTGTGTATGTGTGTGTGTGTATGTGTGTGTGTGTGTGTGTGTGTGTATGTGTGTGTGTGTGTGTATGTGTGTGTGTATGTGTGTGTGTGTATGTGTGTGTGTGTGTGTGTGTGTGTGTATGTGTGTGTGTGTGTGTGTATGTGTGTGTGTGTGTGTGTATGTGTGTGTGTGTGTGTGTGTATGTGTGTGTGTGTGTGTATGTGTGTGTGTGTATGTGTGTGTGTGTGTGTGTGTGTGTATGTGTGTGTGTGTGTGTGTGTGGCCGTCAGCAACACTAGACAGAAAAGAACATCAATAATGTAAATGTGTACCTAATTTTCGGCTTGATTACGAGTTTTGCGTTATGAGTGAAAAAGCAGCGTTATGGCTCTTTTTCACTACCGCTGCTATTACGAGTCTTGTAGGTATAGCTGTACCGCACACTTTTTTTGGCGTCACGCAACGTAAATACCGCACTTTTTTAAAAGTCCTTTTTCAATAGGACTTCAACAGCGCCGGTATTACAAGTTTGCCTGTCCGGCCAAAAAGTGAGCGGTGCAGCCCATAACTACAAGATCTGTAACGTAAACTGAAAGTCAGTAGTTATGGGTTTTACGCAACAAAGCTGTAGCATAAAACTCATAACTAAAGTGTTACAAAGTACATTAACACCCATAAACTACCTATTACCCCCTAAACTGAGGCCCTCCCACATCGCAAACACTAAAATAAAATTATTAACCCCTACTCTGCCGCTCCGGACATCGCCACCACTATAATAAACATATTAACCCCTAAACTAAACTCCTGCATCGTAGACACTAGTTAAATATTATTAACCCCTAATCTGCTGCCCCCAATGTCGCCGCCACTATACTAAAGTTATTAACCCCTAAACCTCTGGCCTCCCACATCACTAACACTAAATAAATATATTAACCCCTAACCCTAAGTGTAACCCTAACACCCCTAACTTTAATATAATTAAAATAAATCTGAATAAAACCTACTATTATTACCTAAATAATTCCTATTTAAGACTAAATACTTACCTGTAAAATAAACCCTAAGCTAGCTACAATATAATTAATAGTAATATTGTATCTAGCTTATGTTTTATTTTTATTTCACAGCTAAGTTTGTATTTATTTTAACTAGGTAAAATAATTAGTAAATAGTTATTAACTATTTACTAGCTACCTAGTTAAAATAAATACAAATTTACCTGTAAAATAAAACCTAACCTAAGTTACACTAACACCTAACATTACACTAAAATTAAATAAATTACATTAATTAAATACAATTAACTAAATTACAAAAAAAATAAAAACTAAATTACACAAAATAAAAAAATAAATTATCAAATATGTAAACTAATTGCACCTAATCTAATAGCCCTATCAAAATACCCCCCCCCCCCCCCAAGAAAAAAAACAACAAAAAAAACCCTAGACTAAACTAAACTGCCAATAGCCCTTAAAGGGACAGTTTACCCAAAAAGTGTTCAATTTTTAAATACAATAGCAGGAATAATTAAGTATAGTGGTGCTGAACATTCTGTTTTAATCATGTTCTGTATTTAGAAATATTTTTTTGAAATGTCTGTTTACAACTTACATTGCCTAAACCCCTTAGAATATTTTCTGGCCGTGCGGCCAGTCTGCTGTTACTCCCCCTCAGTGCATTGCTCATGTGCTGTCCTCTCCTACAGCTATTGCAACAAGATGCCTAATGATGTTTAGATGCTGTGGCTACCCTTACAAAATACCTATGTGTAATAAACATCAGAGCTTTCACTGCAGACATCGTCTCTGTAAGATTGATGAGACTGGGACCGGACAGGCTGTGGATACCGCAAGACAAGCAGAGAAATCACTTCAGCTAAACTTTTCAGTCTGCTTGTAACCTGATACAGCTAGACCGGGTAGTGAGCAGATTTCTCTGCTTGTCTTGCCGTATCGTTCTACAGCCAGTCAGTAACATCAATCTTACAGAGACGATGTCTGCAGTTAAAGCTCTGACATTTATTACACATAGGAATTTTAAAAGGTGACATATTTTCATTGTTTAGCAAGAATTAGAGAGGATTTGTGTAGGCAAATTTCTAATGTTCATTTGACATAGGAATTTGCATATATAGTCTTTGATTGGAGGGTGGGTGTGCTAGACTAAAGCACAGCTCAGCCCTTTCCTGGAGGAGTGCCAGCACTGTGGAAAATACTCACAATAACAGGAATAAAAAGCTAACATTTTCAAAATGTAGTTTAACTAGTTTAACTATATAGGTCTAATTTCTTTAGTCACTTTATTACCTTTAGGAACATAAGCTTGTGGTTGCTGTGTAAACTGGCCCTTTAAAAGGGCCTTTTGCGGGGCATTGCCCCAAAGAAATCAGCTCTTTTACCTGTAAAAACAAATACAAATGACCCCCAACAGTAAAACCCACCACCCACACAACTAAACCCCCCAAATAAAATCCTATCTAAAAAACCTAAGCTCCCCATTGCCCTGAAAAGGGCATTTGGATGGGCATTGCCCTGAAAAGGGCATTTAGCTCTTTTTCGTTTCCCAAATACCTAATCTAAAATAAAACCCACCCAATAAACCCTTAATAAAACCTAACACTAACCCCCGAAGATCCACTTACAGTTTTTGAAGACTGGACATCCATCCTCATCAAGCCAGGAGAAGTCTTCATCCAAGGGGGCAGAAGTCCTCAACGAAGCCGGGAGAAGTCTTCATCTAAGCGGCAAGAAGTCATTCTCCAGGCGGGCAGAAGTCTTCATCCAGACGGAATCTTCTATCTTCATCCTTCTGAAGCAGAGCGGCTCCATCTTCATAACATCCGGCGTGGAGCATCCTCTTCTTTCGAATCCTCTTGAAGAATGAAGGTTCCTTTAAATGACGTCATCCAAGATGTGAGCTCAATCCTATAGGCTGATTTTTTAGATAGGATTATATTTGGGGGGTTTGGTTGTGTGGGTGGTGGGTTTTATTGTTGGGGGGTTGTTTGTATTTTCTTTTTACAGGTAAAATAGCTGATTTATTTGGGGCAATGCCACGCAAAAGGCCCTTTTAACCTTTTAAGGGCTATTGGCAGTTTAGTTTAGACTATAGTTTTTTATTTTGGGGGGCTTTTTTATTTTGATAGGGCTATTAGATTAGGTGTAATTAGTTAAAATATTTGATAATTTCTTTTTTATTTTGTGTAATTTAGTGTTTATATTTTGTAATAGTTAATTGTATTCAATTAATGTAATTTATTTAATTTTAGTGTAATGTTAGGTGTCAGTGTAAGACAGGTTAGGTTTTATTTTACAGGTAAATTTGTATTTATTGTAACTAGATAGTTAGTAAATAGTTAATAACTACTTACTAACTAGTCTACCTAGTCAAAATAAATACAAACTTGCCTGTAAAATAAAAATAAACCCTAAGCTAGCTACAATGTAACTATTAGTTATATTGTAGCTAGCTTAGGGTTTATTTTATAGGTAAGTATTTCGTTTTAAAAGGGAATTATTTAGTTAATAATAGTAATTTTTATTTAGATTTATTTTAATTATATTAAAGCTAGGGGTGTTAGGGTTAGGGTTAGACTTAGGTTTAGGGGTTAATATATTTATTTAGTGTTAGTGATGTGGGAGGCCAGAGGTTTAGGGGTTAATAACTTTAGTATAGTGGCGGCGACATTGGGGGCAGCAGATTAGGGGTTAATAATATTTAACTAGTGTCTACGATGCAGGAGTTTACTTTAGTATAGTGGCGGCGGCGACATTGGGGGTGGCAGATTAGGGGTTAATACATTTATGTAGGTGGCGGCGACATTGGGGGCGGCAGATTAGGGCTTAATAAGTGTAATGTAGGTTTTGGCAATGTCGGGGGCGGCAGATTAGGGGTGTTTAGACTTGAGGTTTATGTTAGGGTGTTAGGTGTAAACATAAATTTTCTTTCCCCATAGGAATCAATGGGGCTGCGTTACGGAGCTTTACGCTCTTTTATTGCAGGTGTTAGGCTTTTTTTTATCCGGCTCTGCCCATTGATGTCTATGGGGAAATTGTGCACGAGCACGTAAAACCAGCTCAAAGCAGCGCTGGTATTTGTCTGTGGTATGGAGCTAAACACTGCCATATTGCCTGCTAACGCCGAGTTTTTGCAAACCTGTAATAGCAGCGCTATTAAAGGTGAGCGGTGGAAATAACTTGCAAGTTATTACCAAGCCGCTCATAACGCAAAACTCATAATCTGGCCGTTTGTAAGTAATATTTACAGCTAAAGTAAATAAATAGTATTTTTTTGTATTGTTTAACTTTAAATGTTAATATAATATAATTTTATTGTATGTTATTGGGCTAGATAACAAGTGTCACATAAACTTGCTTACGTATTACAAGTTGAAAGTAAACAGGTGCGCTCAAACACAAGTTTGATAGAGTGAACACCTAGCGTAAAGTGTAAGGGTTAAATAAAAGTTGTACACAAAAAAAGTCCGGAGTGGCAGCAACTTAAAAGCACAAAGGTTTATTCAAATTCTTCTAAAACAACATGAACACATAACAACAATACATGTGCCCTTCAGCTCCAGACAAAGCTTACGCGTTTCGGCAGTAGTGCCGTACTCATAGCTCTATGTCTCCTCTAGTGCACGTGGCCTTTTTAAAGGGGATAAAAACCATTTCACAAGCTGTGGGTCATTCATTAATTAGCAAACTAATTACACATTGCCCTTAAAGGTACATACAGATAGCAGTTCAATAGTACTTACCCCTTAAGTGTTGCAGTTGTTAATTCAAGAAAGCATTATTAGTTGTAACAATGTAGTCTGTATAGAGCTATTGCTCCAATTCTTAAACCTAAATTAACCTATTTTGTCTGTATTTCTGCTCTAAGATGATGGATACGTACACACCTTATTTGCCATTTATCAAATTACTAATATACATTGAAGTTCAAACTTAAACTATCCCATAGTAAAAAGTGATGGTAAATACTAAAGCAAGGGTTAGACATGCCGTTAGTAGTGCACAACCATTTATGAGCCGAGATATAAACTTATGCTCCATTAGTATCTAGACAATCACATATTGATAAATACATTATAATCCAGAACCCTTGCTAAAAGATATTTTACCATCACTTGGGTTTATTAGAATGGGATACATATTTCAGTTTGGCATTAATGGGTTTTTAATACCCCTGACTATGATTTCTCGACTTCACTTTATTCTATTCATATCCATTAATCTTACTTACTAACTATCGGCTAGATTACGAGTTTTGTGTTATGAGCGGTGCGGTACTAACTTGCACATTATTGTCACCGCTCACTTCCCTACAGCGCTGGTATTACAGGTTTAAAAACCCGGCGTTATCAGGCAAAAAGTGAGCGTAGAGCAAAATTGAGCTCCATACCGCACTCCAATACGAGCGCTGCTAAAAGCTGTGGTGAGCTGGTTGTACGTGCTTGTGCACGATTTCCCCATAGACATCAATGGGGAGAGCCGGCTGAGAAAAAGTCTAACACCTGCAAAAAAGTAGCGTAAAGCTCTGTAACGCAGCCCCATTGATTCCAATGGGGAAACAAAATTTATGTTTACACCTAACACCCTAACATGAACCCCGAGTCTAAACACCCCTAATCTTATACTTATTAACCCCTAATCTGCTGCCCCCGACATCGCCGACACCTACATTATACTTATTAACCCCTAATCTGCCGCTCCGGACATTGCCGCCACTATAATAAACATATTAACCCCTAAACCGCCGCACTCCCACATCACAAACACTAGTTAAATATTATTAACCCCTAATCTGCCGCCCCTATCATCGCCACCACCTACCTACATTTATTAACCCCTAATCTGCCGACCCCAACGTTGCCGCCACTATACTTAATTTATTAACCCCTAAACCTAAGTCTAACCCTAACACCCCCTAATTTAAATATAATTAAAACAAATCTAAATAAAACCTACTATCATTACCTAAATATTTTCTATTTAAAACTAAATACTTACCTGTAAAATAAACCCTAAGCTAGCTACAATATAACTAATAGTTACATTGTAACTAGCTTAGGGTTTATTTTTATTTTATAGGCAAATTTGTATTTATTTTAACTAGGTAGACTAGTTAGTAAATAGTTATTAACTATTTAATAACTACCTAGCTAAAATAAATACAAAAGTACCTGTAAAATAAAACCTAACCTGAGTTACACTAACATCTAACCTTACACTACAATTAAATAAATTGCATTTATTAAATACAATTACCTAAATTACAACCCCCCCCACTAAATTACACAAAATAAAAAAATATAGATATTTAAACTAATTACACCTAATCTAATAGCCCTATCAAAATAAAAAAGCCCCCCCCCCCCCAAAATAAAAAAAAACCCTAGCCTAAACTAAACTACCAATAGCCCTTAAAATGGCCTTTTGCGGGGCATTCCCCCCAAAAAACAGCTCTTTTACCTGTAAATCCTAATCCTAACACCCCCTAACTTAAATATAATTTAAATAAGTCTAAATAAAATTCTGATCATTAACTAAATTATTCCTATTTAAAACTAAATACTTACCTATAAACTAAACCCTAAGCTAGCTACAATATAACTAATAGTTACATTGTAGCTAGCTTAGGGTTTATTTTTATTTTACAGGCAAGTTTGTATTTATTTTAACTAGGTAGAATAGTTATTAAATAGTTATTAACTATTTAATAACTACCTAGCTAAAATAAATACAAAAGTACCTGTAAAATAAAACCTAACCTGAGTTACACTAACATCTAACCTTACACTACAATTAAATAAATTGCATTTATTAAATACAATTACCTAAATTACAACCCCCCCCACTAAATTACACAAAATAAAAAAATATAGATATTTAAACTAATTACACCTAATCTAATAGCCCTATCAAAATAAAAAAGCCCCCCCCCCCCCAAAATAAAAAAAAACCCTAGCCTAAACTAAACTACCAATAGCCCTTAAAAGGGCCTTTTGCGGGGCATTCCCCCCAAAAAACAGCTCTTTTACCTGTAAAAAAAAATAAAAACACCCCCTAACAGTAAAACTCACCAACCACACAACCAACCCCCCAAATAAAATCCTAGCTAAAAAAACCTAAGCTCCCAATTGCCCTGAAATGGGCATTTGGATGGGCATTGCGCTTAAAAGGGCATTTAGCTCTTTTTCAAGTGCCCAAACCCTAATCTAAAAATAAAACCCACCCAATAAACCCTTAAAAAAACCTAACACTAATCCCCGAAGATCCACTTACAGTTTTAAAGACCGGACATCCATCCTCAATGAAGCGGGGGAAAGTCTTCGTCCAAGCGGCAAGAAATCCTCAACGAAGCCGGGAGAAGTCTTCATCCAAGCCGGCAGAAGTGGTCCTCCAGACGGGCAGAGGTCTTCATCCAGACGGCATCTTCTATCTTCATCCATCCGGCGCGGAGCGGCTCCATCTTCAAGAGTAAGACATCCGGCACGGAGCATCCTCTTCAATCGAAGTGGTCTTCCAGAATGAAGGTTCCTTTAAGTGACGTCATCCAAGATGGCGTCCCTTGAATTTCTGATTGGCTGATAGAATTCTATCAGCCAATCAGAATTAAAGGTGAAAAAAATCCTATTGGCACATGCAATCAGCCAATAGGATTGAGCTCGCATTCTATTGGCTGTTCCAATCAGCCAATAGAATGCAAGCTCAATCCTATTGGCTGATTGCATCAGCTAATAGGATTTTTTCACCTTTAATTCCGATTGGCTGATAAAATTCTATCAGCCAATCGGAATTCAAGGGACGCCATCTTGGATGACGTCACTTAAAGGAACCTTCATTCTGGAAGAAGACTTCGATTGAAGAGGATGCTCCGCGCCGGATGTCTTGAAGATAGACATGCTCCGCGCCGGATGGATTAAGATAGAAGATGCTGTCTGGATGAAGACTTCTGCCCGTCTGGAGGACCACTTCTGCCAGCTTGGATGAAGACTTCTCCCGGCTTCATTGAGGACTTCTTGCCGCTTGGATGAAGACTTCTCCCGGCTTAGTTGAGGATGGATGTCCGGTCTTCAAAACTGTAAGTGGATATGCGGGGTTAGAGTTAGGTTTTTTTAAGGGTTTATTGGGTGGGTTTTATTTTTAGATTAGGGTTTGGGCAATTGAAAAAGAGCTAAATGCCCTTTTAAGGGCAATGCCCATCCAAATGCCCTTTTCAGGGCAATGGGGAGCTTAGGTTTTTTAGTTAGGATTTTATTTGTGGGGTTGGTTGTGTGGGTGGTTGTTTTTGTAATTTAGGTAATTGTATTTAATTTAGGTAATTGATTTCATTGTAGTGTAAGGTTAGGTAACATACATAGTAACATAGTAACATAGTAACATAGTAGATAAGGTTGAAAAAAGACTGAAGTCCATCGAGTTCAACCTATACAAATCTAAAATACTTACAAAAAGCTCCAGTTAAGCTTAAATAACCCCATTAAAATGTGACCCATTTAATACTAGCAATCATATCCATGAGTGTTAGTGTAAGACAGGTTAGGTTTTATTTCACAGGTAAATTTGTATTTATTTTAGCTAGGTAGTTAGTAAATAGTTAATAACTATTTACTAACTAGTCTACCTAGTTAAAATAAATACAAACTTGCCTGTGAAATAAAAATAAAACATAAGCTAGATACAATGTAACTATTAGTTATATTGGAGCTAGCTTAGGGTTTATTTTACAGGTATTTAGTTTTAAATAGGAATTATTTAGTTATTAATATTAGGTTTTATTTAGATTTATTTTAATTATATTAAAGTTTGGGGGTGTTAGGGTTAGATTTAGGGTTAGGTTTAGGGGTTAATATGTTTATTATAGTGGCGGTGAGGTCCGGAGCGGCAGATTAGGGGTTAATAAATGTAGGTAGGTGGCGACGATGTTAGGGGCGGCAGATTAGGGGTTAATAATATTTAACTAGTGTTTGCGATGCGGGAGTGCGGCGGTTTAGAGGTTAATATGTTTATTATAGTGGCAGCGATGTCCGGAGCGGCAGATTAGGGGTTAATAATTTTATTTTAGTTTTTGCGATGCGGGAGGGCCTCGGTTTAGGGGTTAATAGGTAGTTTATGTGTGTTAGTGTACTTTTTAACACTTTAGTTATAAGTTTAATGCTACAGCTTTGTAGCGTAAAACTCATAACTACTGACTTTAGATTGTGTTACGAATCTTGCGTATAGGCTGTACCGCTCACTTTTTGGCCTCCCAGAAAAAGCTTGTAATATCGCACTATGGAAGTCCCATTGAAAAAAGACTTTACACAAATTGCGTAAGTTAATTTTTGTTACCGCCAAGAAAGTGTGCAGTACAGCTTTTTTGACAAGACTCATAAGAGCAGCGGTAGTTAAAAAGCAGCGTCATAACCCATAACGCTGCTTTTTTACTCATAACGCAAAACTCGTAATCTAGCCATATGTAGGTTGTATGTGACTAGTCCACATATAATTATTATACCTATTTTTCCCCATAAAAGTTGAGTAGCTTCAACCTTTTGTTTATAATTTATTCCAACCTTAATGGTGTTTTACTCACAATGATTCTTACTCAATTTTGGATATTGCAAATTGGATGGACATATCTCCTCACTACCATTAGTTCCAAAAGTTTATCAGGTCATATGAAGAATTTAGACTTGACAGAAACCTAGGCCTAGATTTGGAGTTTTGCGTTAGAAGGGGTGCGTTAGCTACGCATGCTTTTTTTTGGCCGCACCTTTTAAATACCGCTGGTATTTAGAGTTCACAGAAGGGCTGCGTTAGGCTCCAAAAAGGGAGCGTAGAGCATAATTTACCGACACTGCAACTCTAAATACCAGCGGTGCTTACGGGCGCGGCCAGCTTCAAAAACGTGCTCATGCACGATTCCCCCATAGGAAACAATGGGGCAGTTTGAGCTGAAAAAAAACCTAACACCTGCAAAAAAGCAGCGTTCAGCTCCTAACGCAGCCCCATTGTTTCCTATGGGGAAACACTTCCTAAGTCTGCACCTAACACCCTAACATGAACCCCGAGTCTAAACACCCCTAACCTTACACTTATTAACCCCAAATCTGCCGACCCCGCTACCCCGCTGACCCCTGCATATTTTTTTTAACCCCTAATCTGCCGCTCCGTACACCGCCGCAACCTACATTATAGCTATGTACCCCTAATCTGCTGCCCCTAACACCGCCGACCCCTATATTATATTTATTAACCCCTAATCTGCCCCCACAACGTCGCCGCCAGCTACCTACAATAATTAACCCCTAATCTGCCGACCGGACCTCACCGCTACTATAATAAAGTTATTAACCCCTAATCCGCCTCACTCCTGCCTCAATAACCCTATAATAAATAGTATTAACCCCTAATCTGTCCTCACTAACATCGCCGACACCTAACTTCAAGTATTAACCCCTAATCTGCCGACCGGACCTCGCCGCTACTCTAATAAATGTATTAACCCCTAAAGCTAAGTCTAACCCTAACCCTAACACCCCCCTAAGTTAAATATAATTTAAATCTAACGAAATAAATTAACTCTTATTAAATAAATTATTCCTATTTAAAGCTAAATACTTACCTGTAAAATAAACCCTAATATAGCTACAATATAACGAATAATTATATTTTAGCTATTTTAGGATTAATATTTATTTTACAGGCAACTTTGTAATTATTTTCACCAGGTACAATAGCTATTAAATAGTTAATAACTATTTAATAGCTACCTAGTTAAAATAATTACAAAATTACCTGTAAAATAAATCCTAACCTAAGTTACAATTAAACCTAACACTACACTATCAATAAATTAATTAAATAAAATACCTACAATTATCTATAATTAAACCTAACACTACACTATCAATAAATTAATTAAATAAAATACCTACAATTATCTATAATTAAACCTAACACTACACTATCAATAAATTAATTAAATAAAATACCTACAAATAAATACAATTAAATAAACTAACTAAAGTACAAAAAATAAAAAAGAACTAAGTTACAAAAAATAAAAAAATATTTACAAACATTAGAAAAATATTACAACAATTTTAAACTAATTACACCTACTCTAAGCCCCCTAATAAAATAACAAAGCCCCCCAAAATAAAAAAAATGCCCTACCCTATTCTAAAATTAAAATAGAAAAGCTCTTTTACCTTACCAGCCCTTAAAAGGGCCATTTGCGGGGCATGCCCCAAAGAATTCAGCTCTTTTGCCTGGAAAAAAAACCATACAATACCCCCCCCCAACATTACAACCCATCACCCACATACCCCTAATCTAACCCAAACCCCCCTTAAATAAACCTAACACTAAGCCCCTGAAGATCTTCCTACCTTATCTTTACCACACCGGGTATCACCGATCCGTCCTAGCTCCGATGTCTTGATCCAAGCCCAAGCGGGGGGCTGAAGACATCCATCCTCCGGCTGAAGTCTTGATCCAAGCGGCGGCTGAAGAAGTCCATCTTCGGGCAGAAGTCTTCATCCTATCCGGGCAGAAGAGGACATCCGGACCGGCAAACATCTTCATCCAGGCGGCATCTTCTATGTTCTTCCATCCGATGACGAGCGGCTCATCTTGAAGACCTCCGGCGTGGATCCATCCTCTTCTTCTGACGACTAGACGACGAATGAAGGTTCCTTTAAGGGACATCATCCAAGATGGCATCCGTCGAATTCCGATTGGCTGATAGGATTCTATCAGCCAATCGGAATTAAGGTAGGAAAATTCAGATTGAGCTCACATTCTATTGGCTGATCGGAACAGCCAATAGAATGCGAGCTCAATCTGATTGGCTGATTGGATAAGCCAATCGTATTGAACTTGCATCTGATTGGCTGATTCCATCAGCCAATCAGAATTTTCCTACCTTAATTCCGATTGGCTGATAGAATCCTATCAGCCAATCTGAATTCGAGGGACGCCATCTTGGATGACGTCCCTTAAAGGAACCTTCATTCGTCGTCTAGTCGTCGGAAGAAGAGGATGGATCTGCGCCGGAGGTCTTCAAGATGAGCCGCTCGTCATCGGATGGAAGAACATAGAAGATGCTGCCTGGATGAAGATGTTTGCCGGTCCGGATGTCCTCTTCTGCCCGGATAGGATGAAGACTTCTGCCCAAAGATGGACTTCTTCAGCCGCCGCTTGGATCAAGACTTCAGCCGCAGGATGGATGTCTTCAGCCCCCCGCTTGGGCTTGGATCAAGACATCGAAGCCAGGACAGATCGGTGATACCCGGTGTGGTGAAGATAAGGTAGGAAGATCTTCAGGGGCTTAGTGTTAGGTTTATTTAAGGGGGGTTTGGGTTAGATTAGGGGTATGTGGGTGGTGGGTTGTAATGTTGGGGGGGGTATTGTATGGTTTTTTTTCCAGGCAAAAGAGCTGAATTCTTTGGGGCATGCCCCGCAAAAGGCCCTTTTAAGGGCTGGTAAGGTAAAAGAGCTTTTCTATTTTAATTTTAGAATAGGGTAGGGCATTTTTTTTATTTTGGGGGGCTTTGTTATTTTATTAGGGGGCTTAGAGTAGGTGTAATTAGTTTAAAATTGTTGTAATATTTTTCTAATGTTTGTAAATATTTTTTTATTTTTTGTAACTTAGTTCTTTTTTATTTTTTGTACTTTAGTTAGTTTATTTAATTGTATTTATTTGTAGGTATTTTATTTAATTAATTTATTGATAGTGTAGTGTTAGGTTTAATTGTAGATAATTTTAGGCATTTTATTTAATTAATTTATTGATAGTGTAGTGTTAGGTTTAATTGTAACTTAGGTTAGGATTTATTTTACAGGTAATTTTGTAATTATTTTAACTAGGTAGCTATTAAATAGTTATTAACTATTTAATAGCTATTGTACCTGGTGAAAATAATTACAAAGTTGCCTGTAAAATAAATATTAATCCTAAAATAGCTACTATATAATTATTTGTTATATTGTAGCTATATTAGGGTTTATTTTACAGGTAAGTATTTAGCTTTAAATAGGAATAAATTATTTAATAAGAGTTAATTTATTTCATTAGATTTTAATTATATTTAACTTAGGGGGGTGTTAGGGTTAGGGTTAGACTTAGCTTTAGGGGTTAATACATTTATTAGAGTAGCGGCGAGGTCCGGTCGGCAGATTAGGGGTTAATACTTGAAGTTAGGTGTCGGTGAGGTTAGGGAGGGCAGATTAGGGGTTAATACTATTTATTATAGGGTTATTGAGGCAGGAGTGAGGCGGATTAGGGGTTAATAACTTTATTATAGTAGCGGCGAGGTCCGGTCGGCAGATTAGGGGTTAATAAGTGTAGGTAGGTGTCGGCGGTGTTACGGGCAGCAGATTAGGGGTACATAAGTATAACGTAGGTGGCGGTCGGCAGATTAGGGGTTAAAAAAATTTAATCGAGTGGCGGCGATGTGGGGGGACCTCGGTTTAGGGGTACATAGGTAGTTTATGGGTGTTAGTGTACTTTAGACCACAGTAGTTAAGAGCTTTATGAACCGGCGTTAGCCCAGAAAGATCTTAACTCCTGATTTTTTTCTGCGGCTGGAGTTTTGTCGTTAGATTTCTAACGCTCACTTCAGCCAAGACTCTAAATACCGGCGTTAGAAAGATCCCATTGAAAAGATAGGATATGCAATTGACGTAAGGGGATCTGCGGTATGGAAAAGTCGCGGCTGCAAAGTGAGCGTTAGACCCTTTAATGACTGACTCTAAATACCAGCGGGCGGTAAAAACCAGCGTTGGGACCCCCTAACGCTGGTTTTGACGGCTACCACAAAACTCTAAATCTAGGCGCTAGTTTGTAGTTGAAATATTCAGAACACCTCCCTCTTTGCCAAGGCATGGTCTCTTCCCCCCCTTCCTCCAACACTAACTGTCTCAATTATAGTCCACGTAAAGCTTTTAGCATTTTTGTTATGGACCCTATTAAAGTGCTGGACCAGGGGGGTAGTCAGAGTACCATCCTTGATATTCGAGAAGTGTTCTCTAATCCGTGAGCGTGTCTCCCTTGACGTCATGCCAACATACTGTAAATAGCAGTCTATACAACCTGCCAGGTAAATTGTATATGTGCTCCTACAGATTATACACTCAGTGTGACTGTATGTCCTGTGGGTGGCTTCACTTCTGAAGCCCTCTCCCACTATCAAATGTTTGCATGCTTTACAAGTGGAGTTGCTACACTTGTAGACGCCGTTGAACCTAAGCCAAGAGCTCCAGTCCTCTCTCTGTTGAGATTTAAGTTGTGTCGGTGCCAAAATATTCCCTACAGTGACTCCTTTTCTAAAGGCACATTTGCACCCTTTCTGAACTGTATCTGCCAATGTATCATCCGCTGCCAGTAGTCTAAAGTGTTTTTGTACGATGTGACAGATTTCATGGTACTGTGTGCTGTAGTCTGTTATAAAGAATGTGCCTTTACTTTCATTTTCCTCTGACTTTCTTGTTTTGAATTTGCTCAACAAATTATATATTTCTGTCAGTGTTACCTACTTCCTAGTACTTGTGATCACTTGTGGTTTATAACCCCTAGCCTTCAAGCATTCAGTTAATTGGTCCGCATGTGCCTCTTACTGTTGTTGTGTACTACAATTTCTTTTCAGCCTGATGAACTGACCCTTTGCCACTGATCTGCATACTTGTTGTGGATGACTGCTCCTGGTGTGGAGGAGTGTATTTCCAGTGATTGGTTTTCTATAGACTTCTGTTTCCACCCCAACACCTGGTACTCCCTTAAGAGTCAAGTCTAGGAAGTTTATACTAGCTCGCACAAATCTTAGATGATGGTAGGGATTTGGGACTCATTGATGGGTCGACCTGTGACTTCCTCCTGGTAGATAACCCGGTGGTACCCATTTTTAATCACTTACCAAAGGTACACAAATCCCTGGAGGGGGTCACGGCAGACCCATCGTGAGTGGAATTGGGTCTCTCTTAAAAAGACTTTCACAATGGTTGGACAGTATTCTGCAACCCCTAGTTAGTAATCTAACTAGTTTCCTTCAGGACACTACACATGTACTAAACCTCATACTTGATATGCAATGGGAGGAATGTGACATGTGGTTAACCATAGATGTAAGAGCACTCTATACATCTATACCTCATGATAAGGGCTTAAAGGCCCTAGAATTTTTTCTTTACAGAAACACTAGCTACAAACACAAATTTGTAAACTTTATTCTGAGAATTGCCAAATTCTTACTTACACACAACTATTTTGCCTTTGAGGGGGTTTTCTATCTCCAGAGGTATGGGACAGCGATGGGCGCAAAATTTGCGCCCTCGTTCGCCAACCTCTTTATGGGGTGGTGGGAACTGTCCTGCATCTATGGAGATGGAAACCCCTTCAGCCAGACTATCCGGCTGTATAAGCGCTATATTGATGATCTGCTCCTAGTGTGGAGGGGAACAAGTGCCTCAGCAAAAGAGTTCGTGAATTGGCTCAACAATAAGGACATGGGAGTAGAGTTCACTTTTGAGATTGGCCAGACTAGTATAAACTTCTTAGACTTCATCTTCAAGGGAGTAGCAGGTGTTGGGGTGGAAACAGAAGTCTATAGAAAACCAATCACTGGAAATACACTCCTCCACGCCAGGAGCAGTCATCCACAACAAGTATTCAGATCAGTGGCAAAGGACCAGTTTGTCAGGCTGAAAAGAAATTGTAGTACACAACAACAGTATGAGGCACATGTGGACCAATTAACTGAACACTTGAAGGCTAGGGGTTATAAACCACAAGTGATCACAAGTACTAGGAAGGAGGTAACACTGACAGAAATATATAATTTGTTGAGCAAATTCAAAACAAGAAAGTCAGAGGAAAATGAAAGTAGAGGCACATTCTTTATAACAGACTACAGCACACAGTACCATGAAATTTGTCACATCATACGAAAACACTTTAGACTACTGGCAGCGGATGATACATTGGCAGATACAGTTCAGAAAGGGTGCAAATGTGCCTTTAGAAAAGGAGTCACTGTAGGGAATATTTTGGCACCAACACAACTTAAATCTCAACAGAGTGAGGACCAGAGCTCTTGGCTTAGGTTCAAAGGCATTTACAAGTGTAGCAACTCCACTTGTAAAGCATGCAAACATTTGATAGTGGGAGAGGGCTTCAGAAGTGAAGCCACCCACAGGACATACAGTCACACTGAGTGTATGAACTGTAGGAGCACATATACAATTTACCTGGTAAGTTGTAAAGACTGCTATTTACAGTATGTTGGCATGACGTCAAGGGAGACACGCTCACGGATTAGAGAACACCTCTCGAATATCAAGGATGGTACTCTGACTACCCCCCTGGTCCAGCACTTTAATAGGGTCCATAACAAAAATGCTAAAAGCTTTAAGTGGACTATAATTGAGACAGTTAGTGTTGGAGGGATGGGGAGTGACAGGGACCATGCCTTGGCAAACAGGGAGGTGTTCTGGATATTTCAATTACAAACTAGGTTTCTGTCAGGTCTAAATTCTTCATATGTCCTGAAAAACTTTTGGAATTAATGGTAGTGAGGAGATATGTCCATCCAATTTTCAATATCCAAAATTGAGTAAGAATTGTGAGTAAAACACCATTAAGGTTGGAATAAATAATAAACAAAAGGTTGAAGCTACTCAACTTTTATGGGGACAAATAGGTATAATAATTATATGTGGACTAGTCACATACAACCTACATAGTTAGTAATTAAGATTAATGGATATGAATAGAATAAAGTGAAGCAGAGAAATCATAGGCAGGTGTATTGAAAACCCTTTAATGCCAAACTGAAATATGTATCACATTCTTATAGCCCAAGTGATGGTAAAATATCTTTTAGCAAGGGTTCTGGATTATAATGTATTTATCAATATGTGATTGTCTAGATACTAATGGAGCATAAGTTTATATCTCGGCTCATAAATGGTTGTGCACTACTAACGGCACGTCTAACCCTTGCTTTAGTATTTACCATCACTTTTTACTATGGGATAGTTTAAGTTTGAACTTCAATGTATATTAGTAATTTGATAAATGGCAAATAAGGTGTGTACGTATCCATCATCTTAGAGCCGAAATACAGACCAAATAGGTTAATTTAGGTTTAAGAATTGGAGCAATAGCTCTATACAGACTACATTGTTACAACTAATAATGCTTTCTTGAATTAACAACTGCAACACTTAAGGGGTAAGTACTATTGAACTGCTATCTGTATGTACCTTTAAGGGCAATGTGTAATTAGTTTGCTAATTAATGAATGACCCACAGCTTGTGAAATGGTTTTTATCCCCTTTAAAAAGGCCACGTGCACTAGAGGAGACATAGAGCTATGAGTACGGCACTACTGCCGAAACGCTTAAGCTTTGTCTGGAGCTGAAGGGCACATGTATTGTTGTTATGTGTTCATGTTGTTTTAGAATAATTTGAATAAACCGTTGTGCTTTTAAGTTGCTGCCACTCCGGACTTTTTTGTGTATATCCTTTGAGGCCGTTTGGGAGTCTGGGCAGCACTGTTTCCTGGAAGGTGGACCAATCGACTTTTTGGAAGTTCCCCTGCTGGGTACTGGCCTATCACGGAGCACCTAACATCCTTGGTTGTTTCCCTACCCCCTAGAAGCTGGCCCACATGTGTGTGTCTCTCCACGTCAGTCCGGAGCGAAGGAGAATGGTCCTATATCGGCGTCAGAGCCGTAACTGAAAAGGGCGGAAGGCTTGTAGGAGCAGAATGTCTCCAAGCCAGGAACTGCTGAAATTACTTCATCCAGCCTAGGAGAGGGGTCTCCCGAAAGGCATCCTTGCACTGACGGGTAAGAGAGAGAGAGGCCGTGAAGAGAGGAGGATGGTAAGTAGAAGTAATGCTCACACAGTGAACTGTACATTGCCAGTAATATACCAGTGAAAGGGCCGAGGGTTATGAACCAAACTGTCATGGAACTTTGGCAAACCAGTGGCAACAGGTGCATTTAAAGGTTTCCTCGAATAGGGGAATATGTTGTTTCTTAAAAAAATGTTGCACTAAGCGCAGCATAAACACATTCAAATAAGGTATAACACTCATGTATACCCTGATACAAATGATTCATATAAATATTATTTTTTTATAAGGGTTAAAAGGTATATGGTATATGACAAGGTATATGGCTGGTAATATAATAAACAATACAATTATATATATATACAGCACAGAGTCCGCACACTCTCACTTGCTATTAACAATCCCATTACCAGGGTGCAGTGAAGGTATAATATGAAATCCAAAAATAATTTGCACTCTCTGGATTTAACACCCAGGAAACTTCTTTATTCTATTATTCTATGACATTTCAGGGTCTTCACCCCTTCCTCAGACGTATGGGTGAAGACTCGGAACGTAACAAATAAAGACCTTTGCTGTGTGTTAAATCCAGAGAGTGCAAATTGTTTTTGGATTATAAATATATATATATGTATACAGTATATATATATATATATATATATATATATATATATATACATCGTCCTCAGAGCTCTGCACTCACTTTACAGCTTTACCAGTCACCCGGGGTGCATTCAAAATACATATATGCAAACCAAAGAAGGAAGCATTTGCCAGGACTTATGTGTTAATATCGATCTCACTCTTTTCCCAATTGTTATACACGTTGTAATGTGTTTTGTATGTATTAGCAATTGTAGATCACAGCGGTGTATGTAATTCAAATACATTGATTAGATTTTGTGATAGGTTGTGCTTTGTTAGGGGAGGAGTTCACTATTGGTTTATATTTTCTGCTTGTACACTTGCAATTTGTCTGAGGAAGGGGTGAAAACCCTGAAAACGTTCACAATTTAAGTGTGATTGGGTAAATCCAGAGAGTGCAGTCCTTTTTGTTCTATGTACTTTGAATTCTGCACCCTGGTCCTGAGAAATTTTTTTTGTGAGAGTGCACTTACGTAAAAAATAAAATATATAAATAAATATATATCTATATATACTATAATTGCATTTGTAACGCGTCCGTCTGTGTTGCCAGTTGCCCACGAATCCTCAAAGGAATGTTGGTAGTGCAAGGCAGCCAACAGAATGTTGGTTGCGCGCGTAGTCAAAAGAATTTAAAAAATCTAACCGTCCACAATAAGTAATAAAAAAAAAAACTAACCGCCCGTACAAACTATTAAGAAAAAAATAAACTAACCGCCCGCATGAAGTATTGAGAAAAAAAAAAAACCTAATAAAATTATTAACCCCTAAATCCGCCAACCACAACATCACAAACTACCTAATACATCTTTCAACCCCTAATCCGCCAACCCCCCACAACGCATTAAACCTAATGTACCTATTAACTCCTAAACCGCCAACCCCCACAGCGCAAAAAAACTAATTTAATGACTAAGCCCCCTAACCTAACACCCCCAAAATTAACCTCTTAGTTGCATAAAAAAATACTAAATTACAATTAAAATAAAATTTAAAAAAAATTACATTACATTAATCTACAATTACAGAAAATAAAAAAAGGCTAACATTACAACAAATAATAAACAACACTATCCAAAATAAAAAAAATTAAACCTAATCCGTATGAAAATAAAAAAGCCCCCCCCAAATAAAAACACAACCTAATCTAAGAATAAACTACCAATAGCCCTTAAAGGGGCTTTTTGTAGGGCATTGCCCTAAAGAAATCGTCTCTTTTACATTAAAAATAAACAAAGTCCCCCATAAGAGTAAACCCCCCCCACCCACCAAACCCCACAAAATAAAAAAACTAGCACTAATAAACCTAAACTACCCATAGCCCCTAAAGGGGCATTTGTATGGGCATTGCCCTTAAATGGGCATTATGCTCTTTTTCACTGCCCTTAAAAGGGTATTCAGCTCTTTTGCAAATTGCCCAATAAACCCTTTTCTAAAAAAATAAAAAAATAAAAAAAAATAATGGTTTCAGAAGTCCGGCAGAGAAGGTCTTCTTAGAGACGGGTCCATCATCTTCGTCCACAGCAAAGGCAGCACGGAGGTCCGGAGGGGTCTTCCCAGACATGGCGATCCTCGGCGGCGGCGCTCCTCGCGAAGGCGTGGAAGTTCCTCTTCATGCGATCATCCGCCGCACACTGAAAATTTAATTCAAGGTACCCCATATTTATTGTGGTACCTTGCATTCCTATTGGCTGAAATTTTCAAAATCAGGATGAGAGCTACTGAAATCTAATTGGCAGATTTGAACAGCCAATAGGATTTCAGTAGCTCTAATCCTATTGTCTGTTTTGAAAAATTCAGACAATAGGAATGCAAGTTACCCCAAATTGATTGTGGTACCTTGCATTCAATATTCAGTATATGACGGACATCAAATGAAAACGAGCCTTCATGCCGCCGAGGACTGCCGCCGCCGCCACAGATGACCACCGCTGAGGATCGCCACATCTAGTAAGACCGCTCCAGACCTCCGCTCTGCACTGCGCCGCCTTCGCTGTGGATGAAGATGATGGACCCACCTGGAAGAAGACCTTCTCCGCCGGACTTCTGAAACCGTGAGTACCTATTTGGGGCTTTTAGTGTTTTTAGTGGGTTTTTTTTTAAATTTTTTTTTTTTTTGTCTTTTTACATTAGGATTTACTGGACAATTTGCAAAAGAGCTGAATACCCTTTTAAGGGCAGTTAAAAAGAGCTGAATGTTTTTTTAAGGGCAATGCCCATACATTTTTTTAGGGGCAATGGGTAGTTGAGGTTTATTAGTGTTAGTTTTTTTTTTTTACTTTGGGGGGTTTGGCGGGTGGGGGGTTTAACTGTTAGGGGGGGACTTTGTTTATTTTTAATGTAAAAGAGCTGATTTCTTTAGGGCAATGCCCTACAAAAAGCCCTTTTAAGGGCTATTGGTAGTTTATTCTTAGATTAGGGGGTGTTTTTATTTGGGGGGAGCTTTTTTATTTTCATAGGGGTTAGGTTTAATTCATTTATTTTGGATAGTGTTGTTTATTTTTTTCTGTATTTTTACTTTATATGTCGGGTTAGTGCGCACGTGATGTGTTAGTTTTTTTTTTTTTTTTTAAAGCACGCTCCATTGAGATCTATGGGGAGAAGTTAATGAGGTCGCGATACCCGAAGTCCTGAAGTTACAGCGCATCAGGTTTCACTTGCGTGCAAACAATCTACTCTAAATTTGTAATATGTGCGCTAACCTGCTAGCGTTAAAAGTTTACTTTGAGCAATGCTTGTGTGCTAGCAATAAAATAACTTAGGCCTAGATTTAGAGTTTGGCGGTAGCCGTGAAAACCAGCGTTAGAGGCTCCTAACACTGGTTTTAGGCTACCGCCGGTATTTAGAGTCACACAAAATAGGGTCTAACGCTCACTTTCCAGCCGCGACTTTTCCATACCGCAGATCCCCTTACGTCAATTGCGTATCCTATCTTTTCAATAGGATCTTTCTAACTCCGGTATTTAGAGTCGTGGCTGGAGTGAGATTTAGAGCTCTTACGACAAAACTTCAGCCGCAGAAAAAAAACAGGAGTTAAGAGCTTTTTGGGCTAACGCCGGTTCATAAAGCTCTTAACTACTGTGCCCTAAAGTACACTAACACCCATAAACTACCTATGTACCCCTAAACTGAGGTCCCCCCACATCGCCGCCACTCGATTAAATTTTTTTAACCCCTAATCTGCCGACCGCCACCTACGTTATACTTATGTACCCCTAATCTGCTGCCCCTAACACCGCCGACCCCAATATTATATTTATTAACCCCTAACCTGCCCCCCACAACGTCGCCGCCAGATACCTACAATAATTAACCCCTAATCTGCCGACCGCAAAGTGCCGCCACCTACATTATAGCTATGTACCCCTAATCTGCTGCCCCTAACACCGCCGACCCCTATATTATATTTATTAAACCCTAATCTGCCCCCCTCAACGTCGCCTCCACCTGCCTACACTTATTAACCCCTAATCTGCCGAGCGGACCGCACCGCTACTATAATAAAGTTATTAACCCCTAATCCGCATCACTAACCCTATAATAAATAGTATTAACCCCTAATCTGCCCTCCCTAACATCGCCGACACCTAACTTCAATTATTAACCCCTAATCTGCCGACCGGAGCTCACCGCTACTATAATAAATGTATTAACCCCTAAAGCTAAGTCTAACCCTAACACTAACACCCCCCTAAGTTAAATATAATTTAAATCTAACGAAATTAATTAACTCTTATTAAATAAATTATTCCTATTTAAAGCTAAATACTTACCTGTAAAATAAATCCTAATATAGCTACAATATAAATTATAATTACATTGTAGCTATTTTAGGATTAATATTTATTTTATAGGCAACTTTGTAATTATTTTAACCAGGTACAATAGCTATTAAATAGTTAAGAACTATTTAATAGTTACCTAGTTAAAATAATTACAAAATTACCTGTAAAATAAATCCTAACCTGTTACAATTAAACCTAACACTATACTATCATTAAATTAATTAAATAAAATACCTACAACTACCTACAATTAAACCTAACACTACACTAGCAATACATTAATTAAATACAATATCTACAAATAACTACAATGAAATAAACAAACTAAAGTACAAAAAATAAAAAAATATTTACAAACATAAGAAAAATATTACAACTATTTTAAACTAATTACACCTACTCTAAGCCCCCTAATAAAATAACAAAGACCCCCAAAATAAAAAAATGCCCTACCCTATTCTAAATTAATAAAGTTCAAAGCTCTTTTACCTTACCAGCCCTGAACAGGGCCCTTTGCGGGGCATGCCCCAAGAATTTCAGCTCTTTTGCCTGTAAAAAAAAACATACAATACCCCCCCCAACATTACAACCCACCACCCACATACCCCTAATCTAACCCAAACCCCCCTTAAATAAACCTAACACTAAGCCCCTGAAGATCTTCCTACCTTGTCTTCACCTCACCAGGTATCACTGATCCGTCCTGGCTCCAAAATCTTCATCCAACCCAAGCGGGGGCTGGCGATCCATCATCCGGTGGCTGAAGCGGTCCAGAAGAGGCTCCAAAGTCTTCCTCCTATCCGGGAAGAAGAGGCGATCCAGACCGGCAACCATCTTGATCCAAGCGGCATCTTCTATCTTCATCCGATGACGACCGGCTCCATCCTGAAGACCTCCAGCGCGGATCCGTCCTCTTCTTCCGACGACTTCCCGACGAATGACGGTTCCTTTAAGGGACGTCATCCAAGATGGCGTCCCTCGAATTCCGATTGGCTGATAGGATTCTATCAGCCAATCGGAATTAAGGTAGGAATATTCTGATTGGCTGATGGAATCAGCCAATCAGAATCAAGTTCAATCCGATTGGCTGATCCAATCAGCCAATCAGATTGAGCTCGCATTCTATTGGCTGTTCCGATCAGCCAATAGAATGCGAGCTCAATCTGATTGGATCAGCAAATCGGATTGAACTTGATTCTCATTGGCTGATTCCAGCAGCCAATCAGAATATTCCTACCTTAATTCCGATTGGCTGATAGAATCCTACCAGCCAATCGGAATTCGAGGGACGCCATCTTGGATGACGTCCCTTAAAGGAACCGTCATTCGACAAGGTAGGAAGATCTTCAGGGGCTTAGTGTTAGGTTTATTTAAGGGGGGTTTGGGTTAGATTAGGGGTATGTGGGTGGTGGGTTGTAATGTTGGGGGGGGGTATTGTATGTTTTTTTTTACAGGCAAAAGAGCTGAAATTCTTGGGGCATGCCCCGCAAAGGGCCCTGTTCAGGGCTGGTAAGGTAAAAGAGCTTTTAACTTTATTAATTTAGAATAGGGTAGGGCATTTTTTTATTTTGGGGGTCTTTGTTATTTTATTAGGGGGCTTAGAGTAGGTGTAATTAGTTTAAAATTGTTGTAATATTTTTCTTATGTTTGTAAATATTTTTTTATTTTTTGTAACTTAGTTCTTTTTTATTTTTTGTACTTTAGTTAGTTTATTTCATTTTAGTTATTTGTAGATATTGTATTTAATTAATGTATTGCTAGTGTAGTGTTAGGTTTAATTGTAGGTAATTGTAGGTATTTTATTTAATTAATTTAATGATAGTGTAGTGTTAGGTTTAATTAGAACTTAGGTTAGGATTTATTTTACAGGTAATTTTGTATTTATTTGAACTAGGTAACTATTAAATAGTTCTTAACTATTTAATAGCTATTGTACCTGGTTAAAATAATTACAAAGTTGCCTGTAAAATAAATATTAATCCTAAAATAGCTACAATGTAATTATAATTTATATTGTAGCTATATTAGGATTTATTTTACAGGTAAGTATTTAGCTTTAAATAGGAATAAGTTATTTAATAAGAGTTAATTTATTTCGTTAGAATAAAATTATATTTAATTTAGGGGGGTGTTAGGGTTAGGGTTAGACTTAGCTTTAGGAGTTAATACATTTATTATAGTAGCGGTGAGCTCCGGTCGGCAGATTAGGGGTTAATAAGTGTAGTTAGGTTGCGGCGACATTGTGGGGGGCAGATTAGGGGTTAATAAATATAATATAGGGGTCGGCAGTGTTAGGGGCAGCAGATTAGGGGTACATAGGGATAATGTAAGTAGCGGCGGTTTACGGAGCGGCAGATTAGGGGTTAAAAATAATATGCAGGGGTCAGCGATAGCGGGGGCGGCAAATTAGGGGTTAATAAGTGTAAGGGTAGGGGTGTTTAGACTCGGGGTACATGTTAGGGTGTTAGGTGCAGACGTAGGAAGTGTTTCCCCATAGCAAACAATGGGGCCGCGTTAGGAGCTTAACGCTGCTTTTTTGCAGGTGTTAGGGTTTTTTTTTTCAGCTCAAACAGCCCCATTGTTTCCTATGGGGGAATCGTGCACGAGCACGTTTTTGAGGCTGGCCGCTTGCGTAAGCAACTCTGGTATCGAGAGTTGAAGCTGCGTTAAAAATGCTGTACGCTCCTTTTTTGGAGCCTAACGCAGCCTTTTTGTGGACTCTCAATACCAGAGTTATTTTTATGGTGCGGCCAGAAAAAAGCCGGCGTTAGCTACGCGGGTCGTTACCGACAAAACTCTAAATCTAGGCCTTAGTGTGCCACTTGTTATCTGGCCCAATATCTATCACAGCCAACTGGTTCTCCATAAAAAAAAATATATATTTGTGTGTCTCCTTCAATGTATCTCCATCAACTACCATTATATAATATTATATGATATTGTTAAGCCATCAATGTTGTCATTGATGGTTTAATAATATAATATTACATGATATTACGATAGTTTACTTTCGTGATTAAGAAAGAGCATGCAATTTTAAGCAACTTTCCAATTTTTTTCTATTAGCTAATGTGCTTCATTCTCTTGATATCCTTTGTTGAAAAGCATATCTAAATAGGCTCAGTAGCTGCTGATTGGTGGATGCACATAGGCTCTCACATGCCCATTGCTATTTCTTCAACAAAGGATATCTGCACAATGAAGCAAATTAAATAATAGAAGTAAATTTGAATATTGTTTAAAATTGTATTCTCTATCTGAATCCTGAAAGAAAAAAAATGTGGGTTTCATGTCCCTTTAATGTTATATGTTGTTGATGCTTAATGAAATCAATATTGTTATTATTATTAATAATTATAATAACAATAATATAAAATCATTATAATAATAATAGTAGTAGTAATAAAAAACAGATTTACATCTAACAAACATAAAATAAAATACATAAATTTAAGTTAGGGTAAAGGGGAGTTTATTTTATGAAAAATGTAATTAAAAACAAAATCTTATGCTTAAAGTGATGGTAAAGTTGCGCCATATTCAAGGCGGCATTTGTCATATCTTTTTAAATAAACATGAGCTTTATTCATCATTTTTTTGTTGTTTTTCTTTTATTTAAATAAAGTTACTAATACTTCAAACTTTAAATCTGAGTGTCCCATATTCCGCCCCGGCTCTGTGTCCAATTTTTCTTTTGATGATGTATCCACTTTAAATCCTGGCGTTAGCAAAACTGCCGCCTCTATCTACATTGCATGCTCAAGTAGCTTAATGCATCAGGCGTGAGACTGGGCAGACGATTTATCAAAGCTTCAACTGATAATGCGCTGGAAGTTAGACGCAAAGATGATCCACCGTAGTTAAAAAAGCGGCAAGATCGTCAAATGTTGAAAATGTGTGATGTAATATACGCTCCCACGATATCAATCCGATGCAGAACAATGCTTGTGTTATTCGAGCGGAATACTGATCATCCGCCATCACATTCAACTCCATTTGACCATCTTGCCAATTTATCAAACATTCAACAGGTATGCTCACATCTATTCCGATGCAGCGTACCTATCATTCATACCACATACCACCACCCTTGGCGGTTTGAAATCAATGGGAGTCTAAAAACACAGAAAACTAGTAAAGTTTTCCACAACTTCTTATTGGTAAATGCATAATCACTTGATTAATGAAATCAGCCAATCTGATTGAAATATACATTTTCTGTTATCACTAACGAATCAAATTGCTCTTTGATTACTCATCAGAACTTGTAAGTGCCATTTGTTACGTTGTGTATTATACTTTGAAAGTATGTTTATGTTAAATTAGTATTACAGCTAAACATTGATTATGACATTAGGCCACACAGTGTAATATTTCTGCCAATGATTTTAATCGAATGATGTTTGATTCAATATAATCTTAAGATGATAGCTCAAAGGGATAGTCTACCTAACATTAAACTGTCATGAATCAGATACAGCAGAAATTAAAATCACCTCTTTACTGTCATACTATTTTCAGTGTTTTTCTTCCTTCTCTTGAATTTAATTTTCATTAGGAAATGTCATCTTATATGCCAGCCCATTTTTTAACCCCTGTATAGGGGTGGTGTTTAAAACTAGACTGCAATCAGGAAGGGTTACACAGGTGCAGAGAGAAAACTGGCCCAGCTCTTAAAATATCTATTGATTGCAAATAAATACATATGATACCCTGATTACATGTTATATTCACAATTATTCTTGCTCAGAATAATTATATATTTAAACTATATACATATAGTGGTATAAATAAAGACAGAGATATGAAAGAGAACATTGTTTAGAACAAAAAAAGGAATTTAGAGACATGTAAATATGTTTGCAAAAGATTTCTGACATAACACATATACATATACAAGTATGTGCAAAGATATATGTACAAATTCAAGCATTAATAATCATTTAAAAAAAAGAAAAATACATGAGATAGGCATATCATGATTTATAGAAATACAAATACACATTAATGTATGTGAAAATATCATATATCAGATTTGTTCAGGTATAAATCTTGCTATTTCTTGGACATTAAAAGATAAAAAATAAAAGATTAGCTTTTAGAAAAATGTGCTTGTTCATGGACAGTAATCAAATGGTATAAATAAAGTTGGAAAAAACAGAATATCCGCGGCATCGATGACTCTTATTTATCAACAGTCCGATGCTCATCGCGCCGTACGTGACGCACGTGTTTTTGAGAGACTTTTTAATAAATAAGGCCGTTGTAAGTAGATTTGCTGCAGCGATGTCTGGCGAGCGTATTGACTCCAGCAAATGCGTTGAGATTGACGCAATGATAAATTGGCCCCTGGGTCTCTACATCGGATAGAGCATTGACCATGAAGTCTATGGAGGGTGGAGGGAGGCAATGTAAATATGAAAATTAAAACAAAACATTTTTTTTTTTTTTTTTTTTTTTAAACAGCGATTTTATTGATTATAGGATAGGCTACCTACAGGAACAATCAAAGAGGCGCAACTTTACCATCACTTTAACACTGATCTAGTCCTAATTTATTTATTTTGTACTTCAACAAAAACACCCACGTGATTATGGACTCACCATAGGTTGTTCTAATTAAGATATAATTACTTAAAAAAGAATAATAATTAATTGTGCAATTTTAAAATCTATATCATAATGTAAAAATAAGTCAATTATGGTATATGTCCAAAATAACAAAAATAATAAAAGTCACCAGCATCTCTTAGTTCAGAAACTTCCACTCAGTTTTCAAGTATACACTGTAAAAGACAAACCATAACCCCAGATTTAAGGAAGATTAATAGTATAAAAAGCTTAAAGAGACACTTACCATTTTTTTTTCTTTCTTGATTCAGATAGAGTGGGTGATTTTAAACAACTTTATAATTTACTTCTAGTATCTAATTTGCTTTGTTCTATATATATTCTTTGTTGAAAAGGATACCTAGGTAGACTCAGGAGCTGCTGATTGGTTGCTTCACATATATGCCTCTTGTAATTGACTAACCAATGTGTTCATATAACTCTAGGTAGTACATTGCTGCTTCTTCAACAAAGAAAACCAAGAGAATGAGGCAAATTATATAATATAAGTAAATTGAAACGTTGTTTAAAATCGTATGCTCTATCTGAATCATTAAATACATTTTTTCGGTTTTGTGTTCCTTTAAATGTGCTGGTAATTACTGTACTTACACTAAAAACCAAAAACAGGTTCCAGTCAGTTTTGGGTTCAATGGGATGTTTTCCTTCCACATGACTCCTCTTTGCATCCACCACATTTGTTAGAGTCTTGGCGTATGGTCACGTGGGTGCAGGTGTCTGCCTGTAGAATCGCTTCTACGTGTTTCATCTAACTTGGTCAGATTTTCTCAAGAAGAAATTTGTTCAATATATAGACGGCGATAAAGTTCTATATATGTAACATTTCTACACACCGCCATCTAGTGGTGTTTAAAGGAGCCGTGCTGAATATAATTTATCTACGGTTACAATCAGTACTATTAAATATAAAGAATATAAAATGAGATTTAGGTGCAATTGTAATACCACCTACATAGTATATCTATTAAGCGGTAAGTGTAATGTATTATATGTAGGATTAACAAAAAGAAATTTCAAAACCAGGTTCAATGAGCATTATAAGAATATAATCAAGAATTTTGGGAAACATAATCATTTCCGCCTTATACATAATAGTGATCCTTTAGAATTGCAAATTATTATTATTTATTGGAACCGTGTGTCTACAGAAAATAGTCTATTACAACTAAGATGTAAGGAAACCTTTTGGACACATGAGTGGAACAGTATAGTACCAAACAGGTTAAATATTGAATTAGATCTAACTGCATTATTATGAAAATAAATATAAAAAACAACCACTTCAGTTCACATATAAACCAATAGATTAGAATAAATCCATAATAGAGAGATAAGATCAGACTATACCCCTTATTAAGAACAATATTAATAATAAGGAAAACCAACATTAGACTGATTAAAGTTTATTACTATAACCCTCTTTTAATAGTAAACAGAAAAAACCTTTATGTATATACATTTTAAAGAAGCAAATACAGTGACGTAAAGCAAAAAGAAAACTGTGTGAATAATTATTGACTATGCTTATGGCCAAACATGCTTGTATTTACAAAAATCATTGAAATTGCATATTAGAGTTTTTTAACATTTTTTTAGGTGATTTTTAGTTTGGTTATAAAGTACATTGTTCACATATAGAGTTATTTTGATATATAAGGTTACACTGAAGATCTTTGTATTTATTAGTACTGTTTGTAGCTGTTTGTAGATATTTTAAACAACTCTTTGTAATAGGAATCACTAGATGGCAGTGAGTTTTATGTATAGAATTGTATTGCCGTTTATATATTAGATACATTTCTTCTTGGGAAAGGGGGACCGAAGTCAGACAAAACGTATAGAAGACTTTCCTACGGACAGACCCTCGCACCCACGTGACCATGCACAGGCAAGTAAAGACTCTAATGAACACGTTGGGTACTGGGAGGAGGTAAACATCCCATAGAGCCAAAGACTGCCTGGGAACTGCACAATAAACTGCACAAAAAAGCTTTTTATACTAAGCTTCCTATACTGCCTATACCAACCAACCCCCCCCTCCTACGTTTTAGGCTTTTTTGGCCATAATATTTTTTGGTCCGGATGTAATGTAACATTTTTCCCCATGGAATTTCCAAAATAAATTGAGTTCACAATTAGAAAAATGTTCTGTATATTGAAAAATATATAAAGCCAGATTATTATTATTATTATTTATTTGTATAGCGCTGCCAATTCCGTAGCTCTTGATTACAAGTGGAGCGCAAATTAACGCTTCCGCTTGTGCATTAATAGCGCTAGAAGTAATGTTTTTCCGCTTTTCGGTTGCACTTGTATTATGAGTTGAAAGTAAGCTGTTTTGGCTCTTGCTCTAACCCGACTAGCGCAAAAAGCTGAAGTAAGAATATTGCACGCATGTTCACATATTCCCCATGTAGCCACCAATCAGCAAGTGCTACCCAGAGTGTTGAACCTAAAATGGGCCAACTTGTAAGCTTACAGTCCTGATTTTTCAAATAAAGATACCAAGAGAACAAAGATTTTTTTTAATAGGAGTAAATTAGAATGTTGCTTAAAATTGCATGCTCTATCTGAATCATGAAAATGTGGGTTCAGTGTCCCTTTAAAACCCTTATTAAAAATGAATATTGCACAAATATGTTTGTCATGTTTTCATCTACTTTGAATTCTGATAGAGCTTGCAATTTTAAGCACACGCTGTCGGCATTTATCGTTGCACCAGCAGTTCACCTCAGAGCAGGCGGATGGTTATGGAGCAGCGGTCTTTAGACATCTACTTCATAACTTGTGTTTCCGGCGAGTCTGAAGGAAACGGACCATACGGAGCAGAATAAATATGCCCCTTATCAATTTCTATTCATTCTCTTGCTATCGTTATTTAAAAAACAGAAATTTAAAGCTTAGGAGCCGGAATATTTTTGGTTCAGAACCTGGGTTACACTTGCTTATTAGTTTGCAAAATGTAGCCACCAATAAGCAAGCACTATCCAGGGTGCTGAACCTAAATTGGGCCTGCTCCTAAGCTTTACATTCCTGATTTTTAAAGGGACAGTCTACAATAGAAGTTTTATTGTTTTAAAAGATACAAAATCCCTTTATTACCCATTCCCCAGTTTTGCATAACCAGCGCAGTTATATTACTATACTTTTTACCTCTGTGTTTACCTTGTATCTAGGCATCTTCTGACAGCCCCCTGATCACATGACTGTAACTATTTATTATCTATTGAGTTGCATTTAGTACTGTGTTGTGCTAACTCTTAAATAACTCCCCGGCGTGGACACAGTGTTATCTATATGGCCCACATGAACTATTAGTCTCTTGTTGTGAAAAGCAATTATAAAAGCATGTGACAAGAGGCGACCTTCTAGGGCTTAGAAATCGAGAAACAGAGTCTATTTAGGTCTAGTTTCAACTTAGAATACCAAGATAACAAAGCAAATTTGATGATAAAAGTAAATTGGAAAGTTGATTAAAATTACAAATCCTATCAAAATAATTAAAGTTTAATTTTGACTAGACTGTCCCTTTAAATAAAGATAGAAATAGAACAAAGAAAAATAATATAATATATGATAATAGGAGTAAATTAGAAAGTTGCTTAAAATTGCATGCTCTATTTGAATCATGAAAGAAAAAAAATTGTGTTTAGTATCACTGTAACTGTAAAGTGCGCCAATGTATAAATGTATTTATGTGTTTATATGTGTATATATGTATACATATTGTATTTATGTGTCTATATGTGTATATATGTATACATATGTATTTATGTGTCTATATGTGTATATATGTATACATATTGTATTTATGTGTTTATATGTGTATATATGTATACATATTGTATTTATGTGTCTATATGTGTATATATGTATACATATGTATTTATGTGTCTATATGTGTATATATGTATACATATGTATTTATGTGTCTATATGTGTATATATGTATACATATGTATTTATGTGTTTATATGTGTATATATGTATACATATTGTATTTATGTGTCTATATGTATACATATGTATTTATGTGTCTATATGTGTATATATGTATACATATTGTATTTATGTGTCTATATGTGTATATATGTATACATATTGTATTTATGTGTTTATATGTGTATATATGTATACATATTGTATTTATGTGTCTATATGTGTATATATGTATACATATATATTTATGTGTCTATGTGTATATATGTATACATATGTATTTATGTGTCTATATGTGTATATATGTATACATATGTATTTATGTGTTTATATGTGTATATATGTATACATATTGTATTTATGTGTCTATATGTATACATATGTATTTATGTGTCTATATGTGTATATATGTATACATATTGTATTTATGTGTCTATATGTGTATATATGTATACATATTGTATTTATGTGTTTATATGTGTATATATGTATACATATTGTATTTATGTGTCTATATGTGTATATATGTATACATATATATTTATGTGTCTATGTGTATATATGTATACATATGTATTTATGTGTCTATATGTGTATATATGTATACATATTGTATTTATGTGTCTATATGTGTATATATGTATACATATGTATTTATGTGTTTATATGTGTATATATGTCTGTAAATACATATGTACACACACACATATATATGTAGACATGAATATAATGTATATAAGAGGGTGATCCTCTTGCAGCTTCCTGTTAGGAAGGAGAATATCCTACAAGTAATGGATGATTTGTGGACTGGATACACCTTACAAGAGAAAATAATGCTTGCCTGATAAATTCTTTTGTTTCAGAATGATGATAGTCCATATGATCCATAACATAAAGGGTAAAATTCCCAGCACTAGGTACAAGGCCATGAAGAAATAAAAGAGCCTAAATTCCCTCTAACTTCTTCTCACTTTTACTCATAGCCAAGCAGAGAATAGGAAACCGATAGGTAGGAAAGACAAAAGCAGGGTCTACAGAGGTGCAAATTAGAACTGTCGGACAAAAAGTTAAAACAGGCAGGGCCTCTGGACTGTCATCATTCCGAAAGAAAATAATTTATTAGGTAAGCATACATTTTCTTTTCTTTCGTATAATGATGATAATCCATAGGATCAATAACGTGTGGGATTAATACCCAAGCAAATAGTTCATGTTATGGAAAAGGTGGGACATTTTTCTGTCAGTTCCTATTTATCAGACACTGAGGCCTGAATGACTTTCCTGCCAAAAGCTGCTTGCAAATAAGCAAAAACATCAGTTTTGAAATTTTGAAAATGTATGCAGAGCAGACTATGGGGGGTAGTTATCAACGTGTCAACTTTCCTGCCTTCGCCGGACCAATACGCCCGCCTAAGATCGCCTACCTTCACCGCTGCGGACCTGAAAAAATACGCCTAAGTTATCAAATAAAGCTGTCAAAAAGCCGCAGGGCGATGAGCAGCGGACTGTGAGAGTTATCACTCATCCGATCTCGCTGCTCTTCGGCTTTTTCCCAGCTTTATTGCTAGCCTGTCACTAAGCACTCACACTAAACTGCACTGTTCTACCCCCTATACCGGCGCCCCCGGAGCCCCCCGCAACTAAATAAAGTTAGTAACCCCTAAACCGCCGCTCCTAGACCCTGCCGCAAGTCTTATAAATGTATTAACCCCTAAACCGCCGCTCCCGGACACCGCTGCCACCTACATTATACCTAGTAACCCCTATCCTGCCCCCCCATACCTTCGCCCTCTATAATAAAGTTATTAACCCCTATCCTGCTGATCCCGCACCTCGCCGCAAATAAATAAATAGTTTAACCCTAAACCGCCGCTCCCTGAACCCGCCGCAACCTATATTAAATTTATTAACCCCTATCCTGCCCCCCCTACACCGTCGCCACCTATAATAAATTTATTAACCCCTATCCTGCCCCCCACTACACCACCGCCACTGTAATAAAATTATTAACCCCTAAACCTAAGTCTAACACTAACCCTAACACCCCTCTAACTTAAATATTAATTAAATAAATCTAAATAATATTTCTCTTATTAACTAAGTTAATCCTATTTAAAACTAAATACTTACCTATAAAATAAACCCTAATATAGCTACAATATAAATAATAATTATATTGTAGCTATCTTAGGATTTATTTTTATTTTACAGGCACCTTTCAATTTATTTTAACTAGGTACAATAGCTATTAAATAGTTATTAACTATTTAATAGCTTACCTAGATAAAATACAGAGAAATTTACCTGTAAAATAAAAACTAACCTAAGTTACAATTACACCTAACACTAAACTATACTTTAATACATTATTCCTATTTAAAACTAAATACTTACCTTATAAATAAACCCTAATATAGCTACAATATAATTAATAATTACATTGTAGCTATCTTAGGATTTATATTTATTTTACAGGTAACTTTGTATTTATTTTAGCTAGTTAGAATAGTTATTAAATAGTTATTAACTATTTAATAACTACCTAGCTAAAAGAAATACAAAATTATCTGTAAAATAAATCCTAACCTAAGTTACAATTAAACCTAACACTACACTATAATTAAATAAATTAAATAAACTACCTACAAATAACTACAATTAAATATAATTACATAAACTAATTAAAGTACAAAAAATAAAAAAAGCTAAGTTACAAAAAATAAAAAAAATAAGTTACAAACATTTAAAAAAATATTACAACAATTTTAAGCTACTTACACCAAATCTAAGCCCCCTAATAAAATAACAACCCCCCCCCAAAATAAAAAAATGCCCTACCCTATTCTACATTAAAAAAGTTCAAAGCTCTTTTACCTTACCAGCCCTTAAAAGGGCCTTTTGTGGGGGCATGCCCCAAAGAGTTCAGCTCTTTTGCCTGTAAAAGAAAAATACAACCCCCCCAACATTAAAACCCACCACCCACATACCCCTAATCTAACCCAAACCCCCCTTAAAATAACCTAACACTAATCCCCTGAAGATCATCCTACCTTTAGTTGTCTTCACTCAGCCGAGCCACCGATGGAACTGAAGAGGACATCCGGACCGGCAGAAGTGATCATCCAAGGGGCGCTGAAGAAATCTTCCATCCAATGAAGTGATCCTCCAAGCGGCGTGAAGAAATCTTCCATCCGGGCGAGGTCATCTTCCAAGAGGCGCTGAAGAAGTCTTCTATCCGGACGAGGTCATCTTCGAAGCCGGGTCTTGAATCTTCATCCCGCCGACGTGGAACATCCTTCTTTCCCGACGGACTACAGACGAATGAAGGCTCCTTTAAGGGACGTCATCCAAGATGGCGTCCCTTCAATTCCGATTGGCTGATAGGATTCTATCCGCCAATCGGAATTAAGGTAGGAAAATTCTGATTGGCTGATGGAATCAGCCAATCAGATTCAAGTTCAATCCGATTGGCTGATCCAATCAGCCAATCAGATTGAGTTTGCATTCTATTGGCTGATCAGAACAGCCAATAGAATGCAAGCTCAATCTGATTGGCTGATTGGATCAGCCAATCGGATTGAACTTGAATCTGATTGGCTGATTCCATCAGCCAATCAGAATTTTCCTACCTTAATTCCGATTGGCTGATAGAATCCTATCAGCCAATCGGAATTGAAGGGACGCCATCTTGGATGACGTCCTTTAAAGGAGCCTTCATTCGTCAATAGTCCGTCGGGAAAGAAGGATGTTCCGCGTCGGCGGGATGAAGATTCAAGACCCGGCTTCGAAGATGACCTCGCCCGGATAGAAGACTTCTTCAGCGCCTCTTGGAAGATGACCTCGCCCGGATGGAAGATTTCTTCAGCGCCGCTTGGAGGATCACTTCATCGGATGGAAGATTTCTTCAGCGCCCCTTGGATGATCACTTCTGCCGGTCCGGATGTCCTCTTCAGTTCCATCGGTGGGTCGGCTGAGTGAAGACAACTAAAGGTAGGATGATCTTCAGGGGATTAGTGTTATTTTAAGGGGGGTTTGGGTTAGATTAGGGGTATGTGGGTGGTGGGTTTTAATGTTGGGGGGGGTGGATTTTTCTTTTACAGGCAAAAGAGCTGAACTTTTTGGGGCATGCCCCCACAAAAGGCCCTTTTAAGGGCTGGTAAGGTAAAAGAGCTTTGAACTTTTTTAATGTAGAATAGGGTAGGGCATTTTTTTATTTTGGGGGGGGGTTGTTATTTTATTAGGGGGCTTAGATTAGGTGTAAGTAGCTTAAAACTGTTGTAATATTTTTTTAAATGTTTGTAACTTATTTTTTTTATTTTTTGTAACTTAGCTTTTTTTATTTTTTGTACTTTAGTTAGTTTATGCTATTGTATTTAATTGTAGTTATTTGTAGGTAGTTTATTTAATTTATTTAATGATAGTGTAGTGTTAGGTTTAATTGTAACTTAGGTTAGGATTTATTTTACAGGTAATTTTGTATTTCTTTTAGCTAGGTAGTTATTAAATAGTTAATAACTATTTAATAACTATTCTAACTAGCTAAAATAAATACAAAGTTACCTGTAAAATAAATATAAATCCTAAGATAGCTACAATGTAATTATTAATTATATTGTAGCTATATTAGGGTTTATTTTACAGGTAAGTATTTAGTTTTAAATAGGAATAATGTATTAAAGTATAGTGTAGTGTTAGGTGTAATTGTAACTTAGGTTAGCTTTTATTTTACAGGTAAGTTTCTCTTTATTTTAGCTAGGTAAGCTATTAAATAGTTAATAACTATTTGATAGCTATTGTACCTAGTTAAAATAAATTGAAAGGTGCCTGTAAAATAAAAATAAATCCTAAGATAGCTACAATATAATTATTATTTATATTGTAGCTATATTAGGGTTTATTTTATAGGTAAGTATTTAGTTTTAAATAGGATTAACTTAGTTAATAAGATAAATATTATTTAGATTTATTTAATTAATATTTAAGTTAGGGGGGTGTTAGGGTTAGTGTTAGACTTAGTTTTAGGGGTTAATCATTTTATTACAGTGGCGGCGGTGTAGTGGGGGGCAGGATAGGGGTTAATAAATTTAATATAGGTTGCGGCAGGGTCAGGGAGCGGCGGTTTAGGGGTTAATAGGTATAGAGTAGCTTGCGGTGGGCTCCGGGAGCGGCAGTTTAGGGGTTAATAACTTTATTTAGTTGCAGCGATGTAATTCAGAAGATTGTCTGAATTCCTTAATAGCTTAAAGATAAAACATCAATGTTCTGACTACATCAAGATTATGTGAAAGACATTTCTTAAAATTAGCAGGATCTGGACACAAAGAAAGAACAATCTCCTGAGAAAATCATACTTAGGACAAAGCGCAGCTTTATCTTTGTGAAAAATTAAAAATGGAGAATCACAGGATTAAGCTCATAACTCAGAAACTCTCATAGCTGAAGAAATTGCTAGCAAGAAAAGCACTTTCCAGGAGAAGAGTTTGATATCAATCGAGCTCATTGGTTCAAAGGGAGGACCTTGCAAAACAGAACTAAATTTAAATTCAGAGAAATCTCTTCTCACAACTGGTTTATTACTAGCGTCTGGACAAAAGTCTCAAAGTCAGGAAGTTTAGCTAAGTTTCTATGAAGAAGATATATATTGCTGCTCCTTCTACAAAGAATACCAAGAAAATTAAGCAAATTTGACAAAAGAAGCACATTATAAAGTTTTTTATAATTGTTTGCTCAATCTACAGTATGAAAAGAATTACATGGACTTCATGTCACTTAAAGGACTAAATTAGAATTAAAGAGCTATTTGGCACCCCCACTCGAGTGTTAACTAGGGATGGGCGAATGTGTTTATATTCGAATTTGAATGTTAGAGCGAATGTTATTGTAGAAATTCGATTTACATAATAGAATGTTGATAAGAACGAATATTCTTAAAAATTCTATTTTCAAATGTTATTTACAGTTTTCGAATATTTATAAAACACAACTGTAGACTAGAAATACTACTTCAAATTTGAATCGATTGAATTGAATGTCACATTCAAATTCGAATATTACATTTAAAAAATACAGTATTAGACTAGAAATTCTATTTCAAATTTGAATGTTACATTCAAATTCGAATTTAGCATTCAAATTTGAATATTACATTTATTAAACACAGTTGTAAACTAAAAATACCATTTTGAATTTGTATGTCACATTCGAATTTGAATGTCTATTTGAATTTGAATATTACATTTAAAAAACACAGTATTAGACTAGAAATACTATTTTGAATTTGAATGTGACATTCAAATTCGAATGTCACATTCGAATTTGAATATTACTTTTAAAATACAGTATTAGACTAGAAATACTATTTCGAATTTGAATGTCACAATCGAATTCGAATGTCTCATTCAAATTTGAATATTATATTTCGAAATTAAATAAATACATAGCTAAACATTCTATTATTCGAACAAATATTTTTGAATTTTATTGAAAAATTTGAAAACGAAAATTTGAAAATAGAATGTTAGAATACTATATAAATATTCGAAATTCGATTCGAACAAACAAATGTATCGAAATTCTTTTTAAATTTCGAATTTTAAGAAACATTCGCCAATCCCTAGCATTAACATTGCTAGACAGAAGCTTTTTGCATGCATTGGGATGCGCTAGTATTTTGAGTTGAAATTAAAAAGTTAGCAAGCGAGTGAAAACTTGACACACAATATTTACAATTGTTTAGTACACCTTGGTGACTAAGAACAGGAACTTGTACAACCATGACTTCCTGTTTCACATGGGTATAAATGTAAGCATCTGGATTGGCACTGTGTTTTATGAGTTAACAGCTAGTTTACCTATTGATGGAGAGAAAATAACTTTTTTTTTAGGTAGGATTAGAATATATTAGCTGTAAACAACATTAGGAATAATATGTCTACTATATAATCAGGAGAAACAGAGTAGCAAGTGTAATGTGCGTTGAAGTGAGGCAACATAGAAAAATAAGGTTATAAATACGGCTCTAGATATGGAGCAATGAGGGGAACAATGAATAATAAATAAGTGATGGAAATATAAGACTATGTGGACTTCAATGTAAGCCATATTAGAGTATATGTAGCAGATTAAAAATAACGTATGTAGAACAGGTGAAGGCGCAAAACAAGCTGTAAGCATTAAAATGTGTGCATTGTACTGTTGTGCAAGAGAACGTTATTTTTTCTTGTTTACTTTAAATACATTTCTTCTTCACTTAAAAAGAACAAAGGTATTTCAAGTGTTTATCAATGCACCTTCAGCTTTATCAGTGTTGTCCTAGCGCACCTTTGGGTTATCGCAAAAAAGCGAAAGCCAGAAGAGTCTTTTGCAGCGCCCCTTTGAAGTCTATGGAGAAAAGGATTTAGCGAGGTCGCATCTGACGAGAGCAAAAATAGAAGCACTATTGATTTAACTTTAGCACGGTTAGCACTTAATAGTGCTATTTTTTTTGCATTCCACTGCTAATCTAGTAGTAAGACGTGAATACAGCGCCTACAAGAGGCCAAGGGATAAATATACTCACAGAGAGATAAAAGAAGATTATTTAATGAACCATGTTAAAAAGCAACAGTAATAAAAGTCTATATATAAAAAATGTAAAAAGCACATATAAAAAAAATTACAAATACAGGAATATCTTACAGAAGAGGCTCAAAGGGCCAAAGCTGATAATTACAATAAAAACAGAGGTAATAACAGGTGATCAGTGTGAGTGGTACACCAGAATAAGAGTGTATACTGATAAAACAGAATTAGCCTAAGTACAACTATAACAAGTGCATCAAGCAAAAAACTAATAAACAATAGTACAAACAATAGTGTTCAAAAATAGTGTTACAAAAATAGTGTTCCCAAAAATAGAAAAATGCACTGCAGTGCAAAAAAAGGGGGGTAGCAAAATAATTGTATAGATACGATCAAATAGTGAGTGAGTGCAAATGGATATAAAAATGCTAGCTACTTAATCCAGTGAGGTTGAGATATAATTAAATAAAATACACAATATGAAATAACATAAAAAATAAAATACACAATATGCAATAACATAAAAAATAAAATATAATCCAAAAAAGTGTTCAAAAAGTTGATCAACAAATGTTAGTGAAGAACAAAAATAAGTCAATCAAAACTAAAAAATGGGTGATGAAAAGCAAGGTGAAAGTGAGGAAATTGATTCCTTCCAATGTTAGTTACTTTAACAGACCCAAATTCAATGCGTTTCTGCCCTCAAAAAAGGGCCTTTCTCAAGACCTAGTCTTGAGAAAGGCCCTTTTTTGAGGGCAGAAACGCATTGACATATTGGCATTACTTTAATCTTTACTTCATTCTCATATTGGATACACTATGTTGTGAATTTCTTTTTTTACAGGGACACTTTTTAGGATACCATAGGAGCAGCTGACAGGTGCTAGGATCCAATCAGCTACTTCAGCTACCACACTCAGTAATTTGGATCTGTTAAAGTAACTAACATTGGAAGGAATCAATTTCCTCACTTTGATGTTGCTTTTCATCACCCATTTTTTAGTTTTGATTGACTTATTTTTGTTCTTCACTAACATTTGTTGATCAACTTTTTGAACACTTTTTTGGATTATATTTTATTTTTTATGTTATTGCATATTGTGTATTTTATTTTTTATGTTATTGCATATTGTGTATTTTATTTAATTATATCTTAACCTCACTGGATTAAGTAGCTAGCATTTTTATATCCATTTGCACTCACTCACTATTTGATCGTATCTATACAATTATTTTGCTACCCCCCTTTTTTTGCACTGCAGTGCATTTTTCTATTTTTTGGAACACTATTTTTGAAACACTATTTTTGAACACTATTGTTTGTACTATTGTTTATTAGTTTTTTGCTTGATGCACTTGTTATAGTTGTACTTAGGCTAATTCTGTTTTATTAGTATACACTCTTATTCTGGTGTACCACTCACACTGATCACCTGTTATTACCTCTGTTTTTATTGTAATTATCAGCTTTGGCCCTTTGAGCCGCTTCTGTAAGATATTCCTGTATTTGTAATTTTATTTATGTCATGAGATGCAGGACATATGCAGGACACAGCAATGATGGTACAACTCTATTTTATTACAGAGCATAACAATACACATCCAGACAGGTTGATTGTACTAAACTAACTGCGACACAGACACCGGACCTAAGCCCCGCCCACATGCTAGTGACATCACATCCTGCTATCATCACATCTTCCCCTTTTTCAAAGACAAAGCATACATTCGCATATATTAACTAACAAGGTACACCAACAGGGTATACAACAACATTTTGTTTTAGAACATTATAAAAACAGATAGATTAGAAAACATGAACAAATAAATTACATCCTGACTTGGACATCGGGGTAGACTACCCTAGTCCACAGTGACCATGGGATTATTCTGCCCATACTTCCGGTCACTGTTCTAGCTAAAGTCAGTCCCTGTATCGGGCCGGAAGCCTCACCACTCTTCCGCTTGATGTAACTTTGCATGAACTGTCCTCTGATACAGAAGATGGTGAACAAGAGTCTGCTGGAGGCAAAGATATATCCCCGCTATGATCTTGCTGAGGGGAAGGCACCTCTCTTAGAACAGGGGATCCCACCGGCGGTGGTATTGAGGTATCCGGTTCCAGACTCTCAGGTACAGGCTGAAGATGTCTTCGGTTACGGCGTGTAACCGTCCCTCCCTCTGTAAGGACTGTGTAAGACCTTGGTTCTGGAGAGCGGCCCACTACCGTAGCAGGCGTCTTCCATTTCTTCTCATCATCCAGTTTAACTCTGACACTTTGGCCCGCTTTCAGTTCCTGTAAAGGCCTGACAGAATGTCTCCTGTCGTAGAAGAAACGATAACCCTTTTTGGCCTCTTCATCCCTCCTAAGGACTTCGTCCCGAGGAACAGGGACAGGCGGCTTGAAGACACCCACTGAGGGTAAAGTGGTGCGAATCTGGCGTCCTAGCATCAGCTGTGCCGGGCTAAACCCGGTGGCTTGAATGGGCGTCGCCCTGTATGACAAGAGGGCTAGGTACGGTTCAGATTGCTTTAGAATGAATTTTGTTGTTTGAACTGCCCTTTCAGCCATTCCGTTGGCCTGCGGATAATGTGGACTTGACGTGGAATGTACAAAATCATATTCCCTGCTGAAAGCACTGAACTCTGTAGAAGCGAACTGCATGCCATTATCACTCACCAGCTCCATTGGAATGCCCCAGCGGGCGAACAAGCTCTTCAGGCGAATGATAACGGCCTGACTTGTGATATCATTCAGGGGTGCTATTTCCAAATACCTGGAATAGTAGTCGATAACAACAAGAAACTTTTTCCCGTGCAGTTCGCACAAATCAGCAGCTATTTTCTGCCACGGCCCCGCAGGCAGCGGAGTAGACATTAAGGGCTCCCTTCTCTGAGTAGGCCGGCGTTCCCGGCAAAAGGCACATTTAGACACGTGATTTGCAATGTCGGAGCTGATCCCAGGCCACCACACAGCTGTAGCTGCTCTTTCTCTGCACTTTGTAATGCCTAAGTGGCCATCGTGAATCCTGTTTAACATCTCCTTCCTCATGCTGACAGGAATTACAATACGGTCTTGGAACAGCACCAACCCCTCCAGCTCCGTGAGCTGCGACCTCTCTGGCTGGTAAGCATTTAAAGACATCCAGGCTGCCCGGCTCTCGGGCCAGCCATCTCTTATGTACCTTATAACTTCTTGCAGATCTGTGTCCAAATATGTCTCTTTCTTTATCTCTTCCAGTTTCCTTGAAGAAATGGACTTAGAGGCCAGAACTGAATCAACATACACTTTTACATCCGATTCTGTGGAGGATTCTTCAGCAGCAGCCAGCGGGAGCCTGGACAGTGTATCTGCCACAACCAGCTGCTTCCCCGGCACATGCACTGCCTGAACATTGAACCTGAGTAGTCTCATTAAAAGTCTCTGGCATCTCAAGGGTGTTTTGTCGATGTCATAAGAATTGATAAGAGGGACTAGCGGTTTGTGGTCAGTTTCCAGACTAAATTTCTCCAAACCCACTAGATAACGCTGAAAGCGTTCACAGGCCCAAACTGCAGCCAGGCACTCTTTCTCAATTTGAGCGTATTTTGACTCCGCAGCCGTCAGTGTGCGGGAACAGTAGGCGATGGGCTGTAGTTTGTTGTCATTCAGCTGCAGGAGTGCAGCCCCCAACCCATAACTGCATGCATCAGCACTAACCACAGTCTTTTTTGAAGGGTCGTAGAACCCCAGCACTGGGGCAGACCCCAGCAGGGACTTAGCATGCAGGAACGCTTTTTCTTGTGAGGGTCCCCAGACCCAGGCAACATCTTTCTTAAGCAACTCTGTGATAGGGTGCAAAACTGTAGATAAATCTGGAAGAAACTTGCCCACGTAATTTACAAGGCCCAATATCTGTCTCAGCTCATGTACATCCGAAGGGCTTTTCATCTGTTCGATAGCCCGAATTTTCTCGGGGTCCGGCTTGATGCCATCCCCGTTGATGATATGCCCAAAGTAGCATAATTCAGTTTTCCTAAAATGACATTTTTCTTTATTCAGCTTCAGCCCAGACTCTTTGATAGCCTGCAGCACACAACTCAAACGCTGATCATGCTCTTCCACTGTAGACCCATACACTAGAATGTCGTCCATGACGACTGCTGTGCCCACGTGGCCACTCAGGAGAGAACTCATTTCCCTCTGAAAGATCTCAGGAGTGGAGGATATCCCAAAGGGAAGTCTGCAGAAACAGAACCGACCTACCGGAGTGATAAAGGTAGTCAGTTTGCGGCACTTTGGATCCAGGGGGATCTGCCAAAAGCCGCTAGAAGCGTCTAATGTGGAAAAGAACTTCGCCCCAGCCAACTTCGGGGCTATATCTTCCAGTGTCGGCAGCACAAATCTCTCCCTCTTCACTGCCTCATTCAACCTTTTCAGGTCCACACAGATGCGCACCTTTCCGTTTTTCTTTGCAACTGGAACAATGGGGGCACACCAATCAGTTGCTTCAACAACCTCTTCAATAACCCCCATAGACTTCATGCGCATGAGCTCTTTCTCCACTTGAGGCATGAGCGGGAACGGAATTCTACGAGGAGTAGAAATACTGTACGGGACTGCGTCACTTTTAAGTGCTATACGGACAGGTTTGCAGCTCAGTAGGCCCAACTCGCCAAACATATCTTCAGAGATCTCATTCACTCTGGCCACGAGGCCCAAGTCACAGGCTGCTTTTCTGCTCAATAAACTGTTAACACACTGACCTCGGATCACATGCACCCACATGGTGAACTTTTTTTGTTTGTACTCACAGCTGGCAAGAAATTTCCCCACACAATCAATGCGGCCACCAGGACTATGAACATTTGTAGTAACCTTCGCCAGCTGGGGCTGTCTAGGCAGTTTCATAAATTCAGCAAAAGACATTACAGTGATATCAGCTCCTGTGTCAATCTTAAAATCAACTTTGGCTCCCATTACAGTAAAAGTAACTTTCCAATCTTCCTCTGAGCTTGTCCGTTCCACAACAGACCCCACAAAAGACACTTCCTGACCCTCCTGGTCACTGTCCACCTGCATCTCCTTAATGTATTCAGTTTTACACACCACTTCAAAATGGCCTATTCTGTTACATTTTCTGCATCTTTTATCTCTGGCCGGGCATATAGCACTCTGATCATGAGCCCGGTAGCACCGTGTGCATCGGCCATTGCGCCCATCCACTTCTAGGCCTTTCCAATACTTTTGATCTACCGCTCACACTGTGCCTTTCACTAGTAATTTTTCTAGACTGTTGCACTTCATCCACAATACTCTCAGACCTCAGATCAGCACTTTGCTTTTTCACCAGTTCACTCTGGCGGGCCATCCTAATAGCCCCTTCTAACGTTAAATCAGGTTCTAACTGCAGCTTCAGGGAGACTTCAGCATCTGCAATTCCAATAACTATTCTGTCTCTGATTTGCTCTTCTTTAGCAACACCAAACTCACAGAATTCAGCTAATTCATACAGGCTGCGCACAAATGACTCCACAGATTCTCCCACACGCTGATTACGTTTGTGAAAACAAGCTCTCTCATGAATCACATTTCTTTTGGGCACAAAGTGGGCACTGAGTTTATCCATAACTATATCAAAGTTAACTTCTTCCCCTTCTTGAAAAGTAAAAGCATTGAACACTGGCTCTACATCTTTCCCCATGGAGTATAAAAGAGAATTAACTTGTACTTCACCACTCTCCTTGTTCAGTTTGGATGCAATCCTGAAGCGCTGAAACCGCTGACGCCATGTGGGCCAAGCTGCAGGCTGAGAAAAGTCAAAAGGCTCAGGTGGGGTAAACTTTGACATTGCAATCGATCAGGAACAGAAGCGCAGTCCAGAACTTCTGACACCATGTCATGAGATGCAGGACATATGCAGGACACAGCAATGATGGTACAACTCTATTTTATTACAGAGCATAACAATACACATCCAGACAGGTTGATTGTACTAAACTAACTGCGACACAGACACCGGACCTAAGCCCCGCCCACATGCTAGTGACATCACATCCTGCTATCATCACAATTTATATGTGCTTTTTACATTTTTTATATATAGACTTTTATTACTGATGCTTTTTAACATGGTTCATTAAATAATCTTCTTTTATCTCTCTGTGAGTATATTTATCCCTTGGCCTCTAGTAGGCGCTGTATTCACTTCTTACTACTTGTGCATATTTTTTGGAGGTTGGTTAGGATCTCTGTTTGGATACAGCTTGGGGATTACCTTAGCGCTTGTACACTACCCCTTTTCCACTGCTAATCTAGGCCTGTATTGTTTAATTGCATTATAATTGCTAGCAAAATTGCTCTGCTAAAATTGTATTTTATGTAAAAATTTAAATATGAAATTGCACAAGAAAGAAATGATTTAAGGTACACAGGAGAAAGTGTAACAAAAAAACTAAATTTGAAGTGTACTATTTCCTTATTGGAAAATAAATTTTCCTACCTCTTCTAGTGGGCTGAACACGGGTCTTCAATAGCTGTAGCGGAAAATTCTCCACCAGCTCTGGAGTATTCTCTAATCATTTCCTACTTGAGATCTCATTATTCTTTCTTGCACACTAAAAAGGTGGGGAAATTGTGTTAAAATATGAAAAACGCTTACTACCCTAATATAAAAACACGTATACGAAAATAGAGGTTATTGTAAGATACTTTAAGCTGAAAACAGAGTCATAAGATTTGTATTGGCTGCAGGTTTTAGTTTTTAAAGTGTGTTCCCTGCGCCTTACTGACGTCTCCCTGTGTCCCTGTAGGGGGTGCTGTGGATGCAAGGCTGTATACCTGATACATAGCTCCGCCCACAAGGTATGGCGCACTCTCTGTAAATCACATTCATGTGAGTCCGCAGTCTGCTCTCTCCTAGAGTACAACTTTCTTCTCATGTTTATCCTGGAAAAAACTGCTGACATGACCTACGCACCTCTTCTATTTGTACCTTCTGTAGCAGACATGATAGTTACTGTTACTGGCTGAGTATAATATGCTTCAATAGGATACAGTCTGTAGGGCTTATATATCCAGTAAGATAGCTGAATTTGTTAAGATAGAGAGCTATAGAAAATTGTATGTTAGTGTATTCAGGACTGTAAAAGTACAATACGGTTCCTAGTAAATTGTCCCTTTACTAGACAATAGTAAATACAATATTACAAATAAATTAAGAAGGCGTTAAAAAAGGACCAGGCTATTAGGACACTAATTATATTTGTTTATATACTTTAACCCTTAAAATTCAAGCAATACCGGGGGGGGCGGAGCCAGCCAGGTAGGTGAGCAGTTGCATATTCTATGAGCTCTGACCAAACTTATTTGTTTTTTAATCAGCACCGCTCATCTCCTGCACAAAACAGCCTAAAACAGCCTAAGTTTGCCTGCGAATTATATCCTAGCCATCTAGCCTTAGATGTGGAGGAGCACAACATCTCTATGTGGAGTTAGAAGCCTGAAGAGATTGAACAGTGATCGAGTGAAGTCGGCGGCCATCTTTGCTGCCGGGGGAAGTTCATAAGGCTTAATTCTTATCGCTACTACAGAGAGCTAAAAAGCCAGCTCAAACACTTCAAAACAGATCGACACACATCTTAACAACTATAGAAAAAAAGTGCCAACATGGAGGGGACCATTAGTTTTTACCATTAGCTACGATGCCTACTTCAAAACCATCACAATGCCCTTGAGGACATGCTGCATACAGCGTTCTCCCACGGTGGTCCACACCCTACTCAACAGCCGACCCTATCCACAACTTCCCCAGCAGAGTATGGTGGTGGGGGCGCTCTGGGGCCCCGGCGCTTCCCACTCACCCTTAACAATCTGATACCCAACTCCACGCTATGTAGGGGATAAGAGGTATTGGATAGGGCTGAGAAATCAAACAGCGTTCTGGAGAGCCATGTGGCCTCAATGTGGAAAGGTAGTCGCACTCCTGCAGAATACTGGCCCATCCTGGAAACGTGTCTATGGAAATCCATGAAGAGCTTAGCTAAATTATTTGGTGAGGTCCGGCTTCAGATTTCCTGCTCTCTACCAATCTCTATGCCATATGGCATCTTCTATCTAGTCTGGTTACACATCCGGTGGGACCCTGGAGGCTTACCCCAATATCTCCATTATGGGGCGAGATCTGGAACAGGTTAAATTTGATATGCCCACAAGGTTGCCTCTCTGACTTACCTCCTGCAAAGTTTTGGCCCTGAAGGCCACTACATCTGGAAACTGCCCCCATAACACTGTCGACATTGGCTGAAGCAACAGGGCTTCCTATAGTAAGCAGGAGATAAACTCTTCACTTATTTAGGACTTTCCCTACTTAACTTCAAACCAAAAAGACTTATGCTGATACCACCTTAGTTATCTTGCTGCCTTCAGAAATAAATGAGATACCTTCATATATCGCAAAAATACTAGACAATTTAAAGTTGTTTTATTCCCTTCTCTCTCTAGGATACCTCAGCTATTTTCCCATTAGCGCCACACATGGTCCAACATAAGTGTGCGACATAATGCAACCTTTATCACTTGCTGCCGTGGCCATTCTTACAATGAGACACGTAGCTTTACTGGGAAACATCTGCCATAATACCAACGCGGGTTGGACCCGTGCTATTACTATCATTTATGGTCTCCCTATGCATAATATATTAACCGAGCTACATAAGCTATGTCTCCTCAGATGGTTAAGAACTTGGGGTTCCAACATGCCAGGTGGGACTTCAGATTAACATGTAACCAACACCTTCTAAGATGTTCTATATGGTGGGGTCACTTTGTTATGGTGTAGCTAGTTTACTCTTAAACCATGATGCAATCAGCCATTGAACTATTATATGTAGGCATAACACTTAGTATATACCATTCACCGCACTCTAGTAGACACCTCCCAGACACCTCCCCCCCACATATAATGTGCTTTCTATTTAAGGAAGACTATTTACACGGTTTATCTCACCTATACCACATCCCTACTTACTCTCAGCACAGTAACTCTCCCCCTATTACTCAGTGCTAATCTTGAATTCTTCACCCAGCTAAACATAGCTGGTCGACACTTACAACTTGAGTTTAAAATTTTTGAATCTAATCATTTGCTTTTTGCATACAGAACGAAACTTGTTTTGTTGTGAAATATATATTTACTTGAGTTACATATGTTTTTCCTAAATATCCACATTGTACATTGACGCATGTTTAAATCCTTTTCATTAATATATTATGTCATAAAAGCTATTTACATACTAGTTACTATGTTTACTGCCTTCAGAATCAAATAAAAAGTAGAAAATGTGAGGTTTATTCTTAATATAATTTTATATAATTGTGATGCAACAGATATGTTAATATTTTGTGGTAATACGATGAGTATGTTCTTTCTTTTGGTATATTTTTGTCATTTGTGATGTCATTTGCCTGTTATGTTGCACATTCAACCTTAAGTAAGAACAATTTAAAAAAAACAAAAAAACAACCAATACCAATAATATAATTTAGAACATATTAAAGGGACAGTGTGCAATATTGTTTTTTTTTTTTTTTTTTATTTCCAAAGACTTGTTATACCAGCAGCAGAGTATAAAATGTATGAGAAATTGCTCCTTTACTATTGTTTTTTTTAAACCACAACCAATTAAAATTGGCTGATTTTGTGTTCATGAAATTAATATATCATAAACGAGAGTAGCCGGGACTTTCTAGTTTTACCATAGTGCATTTTTTTTAATTTCCACTGTATAAAATATGTTATTTTTTTTAATTTACGTTTTTTCATATTTTATATTTATTGGTGCTATAAGTTCTCACTGTTCTGAAAGTATAATATCATATACGACTGTACTGTGACAAACTTGTTCTATATTTATAACTCTACAAAAAAAAAAGAAATACGAACGTATTATTCTTTACCAGTTTTTAATGCCGACCATGAATTTACCAGATTATCAGATTTGTGCTGGCACCTGCCATTCTTGAACCTTGGTATTGCTATTCCATTGACCTGATTTTTTGATGGAAATATTCACCTTGTTTGTCACTGGTATTGAAGAAATGTAAATGGGAGTGTATGAAGTGTAGCTTTAGTGAGATGAGTCATCCCATTTTTCTACACACAGAAATTTGACACCATCACAGAAATCAAGAAAACAGGAGATTTCATTTTACCTAGGAAATGTTCACAAACCCGCTGAAAACTCATCCAAACTTCTCATTCTTTACCATTCAGAGTTTCCATAAACATTCCATCTTTTAGAATATATTGGATTTGGGGCCCAATTAAGACCCCTTCTTTCAGATCACCTATGTTGATGTTTTGAAATTTTCCAACAGGACTGGCTCAACCATGGAACCAAGTGGGTCCAATGAACCCAGGCAGCACTTGGCAAGGGGTAGAACTTCCTGTCCTGTGTCTCCATGGGAGATATCACAGGCTCCAAGCAGCATAACCTCATTATGCATAAAGACACAGTACAGGTCAGGGGCAACATTCAAGGTGGGACAAGTGCAACTCTTCCCTAACTTCCTTCCCACTTTTTGTGCAATTGTGCACTAACATTGGTTGCATGCAGGTAGCTAGGCTTAGTAAGGTCAGTGGCCAGGCTAGTAGGTTAACATGCTAATATTACTGGGGGTCTTGAGCTGGGCCTGTTTTCCAGTCAGGTATTGAAACCCTTTAGAGTCCGTCTTTGTCATTGCCTTCACCAAGCATTTTACCAGTTTAATGTGGAGAGGAAGAAATAGCTTCTTAGGATCAGCAAGAGGAACTTGTTGGACACTGTATTTTCCATGCTCATAAGTGTGTCTTGGCTCCCGTTTATGTTTGAATATCGCAATGACTATACATGCTGGGGGAAACTAAGCAAAGATTGGAATCAGGGGGTCAAACCTAGTCTACAGTATCTATTTGTTTAAATAAAAAGAGAGAAGCGCTCAACCTGGGAACGAACAATAGCATAATAGCTTGTTCTGTGACTAGTTACCACCCAAGAAACAGCCTCTTTTTGCTCAACATGTGCCTTTCACAGAGAAGAACTTTCCTGAAGCATATCAGTCTGATCCTGACTTCACAGTACAGTCCAGCCCAGAAATACCAGGCAATCCCTCTCTGAACTATAGAAAGAGCAAAACCCCAGATGTACGTTTCGGCTTATTGTGGGCCTAATCAGTGAGGTGCAGCCATAACCCTCTAGACACATTGAGCAACGGGTCCATGTATGGATTCCCCCATCACACTTAGGGAGACTTCCCTAAGTGTCACAATTTGCATAAATAAAAAGAGAGAAGCGCTCAACCTGGGAACGAACAATAGCATAATAGCTTGTTCTGTGGCTAGTTACCACCCAAGAAGCAGCTTCTTTTTGCTCAACATGTGCCTTTCACAGAGAAGAACTTTCCTGAAGCATATCAGTCTGATCCTGACTTCACAGTACAGTCCAGCCCTGAAATACCAGGCAATCCCTCTCTGATCGAGAGAAAGAGCAAAACCCCAGACGTACGTTTCGGCCTATTGTGGGCCTCTTCAGTGAGGTGCAGCCATAACCCTCTAGGCTAATTATGACACTTGGGGAAGTCTCCCTAAGTGTGATGCGGGAATCCAGATGTGGACCCGTTGCTCAGTGTGCCCAGAGGGATATGGCTGCACCTCATTGACGAGGCCCACAATAAGCCGAAATGTACGTCTGGGGTTTTGCTGTTTCTCTCGTTCAGAGAGGGATTGCCTGGTATTTTGGGGCTGGACTGTACTGTGAAGTCAGGATCAGACTGATATGCTTCAGGAAAGTTCTTCTCTGTGAAAGGCACATGTTGAACAAAAAGAGGCTGCTTCTTGGGTGGTAACTAGCCATAGAACAAGCTATTATGCTATTGTTCGTTCGTGGTTGGAGCTTTTCTCTCTTTTTATTTATGCAAATTATGACAATTGGGGAAGTGTCCCTAAGTGTGATGCGGGAATCCAGACGTGGACCCGTTGCTCAGTGTGCCTAGAGGGATATGGCTGTACCTCACTGACAAGGCCCACAATAGGCCGAAACGTACGTCTGGGGTTTTGCTGTTTCTCTCGTTCAGAGAGGGATTTCTTGGTATTTCGGGGCTGGACTGTACTGTGAAGTCAGGATCAGACTGATATGCTTCAGGAAAGTTCTTCTCTGTAAAAGGCACATGTTGATCAAAAAGAGGCTGCTTCTTGGGTGGTAACTGGCCATAGAACAAGATATTATGCTATTGTTCTTTCCCGGGTTGAGCGCTTCTCTCTTTTTATTTAGTATTAGTTTCCTGATGATTTTTCTGTGTTGACTAATGTAACCGTTCTTAAATAGACAGTCACATTTTAGGAATATCAATTCCAAAAATGTTTTCATCATTCAGATAAAGCATCTGATTTTAACCCCTTAGTGACCAGAGCACTTTTCCATTTGTTGACAGTTTGGGACCAAGGCTATTTTTAAATTTCTGCAGTGTTTGTGTTTAGCTGTAATTTTCCTCTTACTCATTTACTGTACCCACACATATTATATACTGTTTTTCTCGCCATTAAATGGACTTTCTAAAGATACAATTATTTTAATCATATCTTATAATTTACTATTAAAAAAATTATAAAATATGAGGAAAACATGGAAAACCCCCATTTTTTCAAACTTTGACCCCCAAAATCTGTTGCACATCTACAACCACCAAAAAACACCCATGCTAAATAGTTTCTAAATTTTGTCCTGAGTTTAGAAATACCCAATGTTTACATGTTCTTTGCTTTTTTTGCAAGTTATAGGGCAATAAATACAAGTAGCACTTTGCTATTTCCAAACCACTTTTTTTCAAAATTAGCGCTAGTTACATTGGGACACTGATATCTGTCAGGAATCCCTGAATATCCCTTGACGTGTATATATATATATATATATTTTTAGAAGACATCCCAAAGTATTGATCTAGTCCCATTTTGGTATATTTCATGCCACCATTTCACCGCCAAATGCAAACAAATAAAAAAAATTGTTCACTTTTTCACAAATTTTTTCAAAAACTTTAGGTTTCTCACTGAAATTATTTACAAACAGCTTGTGCAATTATTGCAGAAATGGTTTTAAATGCTTCTCTGCTACATTGCTTTTTGGTAATTAGAAGGCCGCTAAATGCCACTGCGCACCATACGTGTATTATGCGCAGCAGTGAAGGGGTTAATTAGGGAGCATGTAGGGAGCATGTAGGGAGCATGTAGGGTTAATTTTAGCTTTAGTGTAGTGTAGTAAACAACCCCAAGTATTGATCTAGGCCCATTTTGGTATATTTCTTACCACCATTTCACCGCCAAATGCGATCAAATTAAAAAAAAAACTTAAAATATTTCACAATTTTAGGTTTCTCACTGAAATTATTTACAAACAGCTTGTGCAATTATGGCACAAATTGTTGTAAATGCTTCTCTGGGATCCCCTTTGTTCAGAAATAGCAGACATATATGGCTTTGGCGTTGGTTTTTGGTAATTAGAAGGTCACTAAATGCCGCTGCGCATCACACGTATATTATATCTAGCAGTGAAGGAGTTAATTAGGTAGCTTGCAGGGTTAATTTAGCTTTAGTGTAGAGATCAGCCTCCCACCTGACACATCAGACCCCCTGATCCCTCCTAAACAGCTCCCTTCCCCCCCCCCACCCCACAATTGTCCCCGCCATCTTAAGTACTGGCAGAAAGTCTGCCAGTATTAAAATAAAAGTTTTTTTGGGGGGGTTTAGATTTAAAAAAAAAAATAAATAATAATAATAATTCTTCTGCTGTGTAGGACCCCCAACTTCCCTGATCCCCCCCCCCAAACAGCTCTTTAACCCCCCCCCTCTGCCTTTATTGTGCACCATATTGGGTACTGGCAGCTGTCTGCCAGTACCCAGTTTGAAAAATAATAATGTATTTTAATTTTTATTTTATTAAATATTTTCTTTATTTCTGTGTAGCTGCCCCCCCCTCAACATCCAACCCCCCACCCTCTCCCAGATGCCTTCATTTTAAAATATCCACCCTCCCCATTCCTCTCTCCCACCCTCAGATCTACAGCATATTGATGCTGTTTTCATAGATCTCTCGTGCACGCGCCCGTGCATGCGCCCGCACAAGATCCCTCCCCCCTCCTCCACCAATGACTGCCCACCCGACTCCCTGGATGAGCTCCCACCCACCAACGATAACGGCCATCGATAGCCGTTGCAGAGAGAGCCACAGAGTGGCTCTCTCTGCATCGGATGGCTAAAAACAGTTATTGCAGGATGCCTCAATATCGAGGCATCACTGCAATAACATGAAAGCGGCTGGAAGCGATCAGGATCGCTTCCACTGCTTTCAAAGACCAACGCCGTACGGGGTACGTCCTTGGTCATTAACTGCATTTTTTTGCAGGACGTACCCCATACGTCGTTGGTCGTTAAGGGGTTAAACAACTTTCCAATTTACTTCTATTATATAAATTTCTTTGTTCTCTTGGTATACGTTCTTGAAAACCATGGAGGTACGTTCAGTAGCATGCACGTGTCTAGAGCACTATATGGCAGCAGTTTGGCAAGAATGTTATAGATTTGCAAGATCATTAGATGGCAGCACTTTTTCCTGCCATGTAGTGCATGTGCATGCTACCTATCTAGATATCTCTTTAGCAAAGAATAACTTGAGAATGAAGCAAATTGTAAACTTTAAAAAAAAAAAATGTACACCCGGTCTAAAACACAAACATGAAACATTTTGGTTTTAATTTCCCTTTAGCCTTGCACCTCCATGTGAATATATTGTGCTATAGACCTTTTTCACCTCTGCCCAAATGTAGTTCACCTTTCTCCATGATCAGAGGAAATGTGTGGATTGGTATGTGTGTATGTATGTGTATGTATATATGTGTATGTATGTGTATGTATATATGTGTATGTATGTGTATGTATATATGTGTATGTATATATGTGTATGTATGTGTATGTATATATGTGTATGTATGTGTGTATGTATATATGTGTATGTATGTGTATGTATATATGTGTATGTTGTGTATGTATGCGTGTATGTATATATGTGTATGTTGTGTATGTATGTGTGTATGTATATATGTGTATGTTGTGTATGTATGTGTGTATGTATATATGTGTATGTTGTGTATGTATGTGTGTATGTATATATGTGTATGTTGTGTATGTATGTGTGAATGTATATATGTGTATGTTGTGTATGTATGTGTGTATGTATATATGTGTATGTTGTGTATGTATGTGTGTATGTATATATGTGTATGTTGTGTATGTATGTGTGTATGTATATATGTGTATGTTGTGTATGTATGTGTGTATGTATATATGTGTATGTTGTGTATGTATGTGTGTATGTATATATGTGTATGTTGTGTATGTATGTGTGTATGTATATATGTGTATGTTGTGTATGTATGTGTGTATGTATATATGTGTATGTTGTGTATGTATGTGTGTATGTATATATGTGTATGTTGTGTATGTATGTGTGTATGTATATATGTGTATGTTGTGCATGTATATATGTGTATGTATGTGTGTATGTATGTGTGTGTGTGTATATATGTGTATGTTGTGTATGTATGTGTGTATGTATATATGTGTATGTATGTGTGTATGTATGTGTGTGTATATATGTGTATGTTGTGTATGTATGTGTGTATGTATATATGTGTATGTATATATGTGTATGTTGTGTATGTATGTGTGTATGTATATATGTGTATGTTGTGTATGTATGTGTGTATGTATATATGTGTATGTTGTGTATGTATGTGTGTATGTATATATGTGTATATTGTGTATGTATGTGTGTGTGTATATATGTGTATATTGTGTATGTATGTGTGTATGTATATATGTTTATGTTGTGTATGTATGTGTGTGTGTATATATGTGTATGTGTGTGTGTATGTATATGTGTGTATGTTGTGTATGTATGTGTGTATGTATATATGTGTATGTTGTGTATGTATGTGTGTGTGTATATATGTGTATGTATGTGTGTATGTATATGTGTGTATGTTGTGTATGCATGTGTGTATGTATATATGTGTATGTTGTGTATGTATGTATATATGTGTATGTTGTGTATGTATGTGTGTATGTATATATGTGTATGTTGTGTATGTATGTGTGTATGTATATATGTGTATGTTGTGTATGTATGTGTGTATGTATATATGTGTATGTTGTGTATGTCTGTGTGTATGTATATATGTGTATGTTGTGTATGTATGTGTGTATGTATATATGTGTATGTTGTGTATGTATGTGTGTATGTATATATGTGTATGTATGTGTGTATGTATATATGTGTATGTTGTGTATGTATGTGTGTATGTATATATGTGTATGTTGTGTATGTATGTGTGTATGTATATATGTGTATGTATGTGTGTATGTATATATGTGTATGTTGTGTATGTATGTGTGTATGTATATATGAGTATGTTGTGTATGTATGTGTGTATGTATATATGTGTATGTTGTGTATGTATGTGTGTATGTATATATGTGTATGTTGTGTATGTATGTGTGTATGTATATATGTGTATGTTGTGTATGTATGTGTGTATGTATATATGTGTATGTTGTGTATGTCTGTGTGTATGTATATATGTGTATGTTGTTTATGTATGTGTGTATGTATATATGTGTATGTTGTGTATGTATGTGTGTATGTATATATGTGTATGTATGTGTGTATGTATATATGTGTATGTTGTGTATGTATGTGTGTATGTATATATGTGTATGTTGTGTATGTATGTGTGTATGTATATATGTGTATGTATGTGTGTATGTATATATGTGTATGTTGTGTATGTATGTGTGTATGTATATATGAGTATGTTGTGTATGTATGTGTGTATGTATATATGTGTATGTTGTGTATGTATGTGTGTATGTATATATGTGTATGTTGTGTATGTATGTGTGTATGTATATATGTGTATGTTGTGTATGTATGTGTGTATGTTATATGTGTATGTTGTGTATGTATGTGTGTATGTATATATATGTGTATGTTGTGTATGTATGTTGTGTATGTATATATGTGTATGTTGTGTATGTATGTGTATGTATACATGTGTATGTTGTGTATGTATACATGTGTATGTTGTGTATGTATACATGTGTATGTTGTGTATGTATACATGTGTATGTTGTGTATGTATGTGTGTATGTATATATGTGTATGTTGTTTATGTATGTGTGTATGTATATATGTGTATGTTGTGTATGTATGTGTGTATGTATATATGTGTATATTGTGTATGTATGTGTGTATGTATATATGTGTATGTTGTGTGTATGTATATATGTGTATGTTGTGTATGTATGTGTGTATGTATATATGTGTATGTTGTGTATGTATGTGTGTATGTATATATGTGTATATTGTGTATGTATGTGTGCATGTATATATGTGTATGTTGTGTATGTTTGTGTGTATGTATATATGTGTATGTTGTGTATGTATGTGTGTATGTATATATGTGTATGTTGTGTATGTATGTGTGTATGTATATATGTGTATTTGTGTATGTATATATGTGTATGTTGTGTATGTATGTGTGTAAGACAGTGGAGGGCAGCATAGCCCAGAACGACCATAATAATTAAGGCCCTTAGGAGTGTGCTGCTGTGAAGTTGCAACAATGTTGCATTAGTGAGGGTGGGGTTTAGCTTACATTTAAGTAGTCAGCTCCCAAGGCCCAAACCCTCTTTTCCAGCTCGTCTTCACAGCGTCAGGATCATCTGTCAGGAGTCCTGTGGAAGAAGATGTCGGAATTAGATGAGCTGATGATTGATGAGTTTGACTCTGGAGAAGATGTGGTGCAGCCTTCCCCCCCTCGTCCGGTGAGTCGTCCCCCGGGGTCTAGCCTGTATCCCGAAGTTATGGTTGTCTCTCCCTCTCCCACCCCTCCTTTAATTCCCCTTTCAGTGGTGGGTCCCCAGGTAGCAGAGGGGGTTGTGGTAGGGGAGCAGGGCCCTGCTCTTAGTGCGAGTTGTGGTGGGGGGGAGGCCGTATCTGATCCGGTCATTCTTACCGGTGAGGCGGTTTCCACGGCGGTAGCGCTGCTCCAATCTTTGGCAGCGGTGCTTTCCGGCGGTGGGCCGACATCCCAGGGAGGTCCTCCGGCTTCGGTTTGCGCGCCGGCGTCCACGCGGGTATCCATGGCTTCTTCAGGGCCCGTCTCTTCCGGTTTGGCCGTTTCCGGTGACGTCACTTCCGGTGACGTCACGTCCGGGAATGCCATTCCGGAATCCAGAGGCAAGCGGGCAGCATCGTCGTCTCCGCCGGGGTACACAGGTAAGAGAGGGGTACCCCGGGGGGGGGGGCGACGCCCGCAGGGGGTGCGCAGCGAGGCTCAATTACTCAGCGCCCCGCGAGGGGACACTGATTTG